>NW_027601361.1:147401-169901 GCF_053455715.1 Rhinoraja longicauda | reverse complement strand
CTCCCTAAACGTGTTGTCACAGGGTGGGTAGACACGGTAGTGAAAAGGCATCTGGCATTCTTCTTTCCATCAGTAAGGGTATCGAATACAGGGAAAAGGACTCTGAGCACTGGAGGTCAGGTGACGTTTTGGGCCTAGGTTAATTCCCGGAATGGCGGGACTGTCATATGTTGAAAGACATGGAGCGACTAGGCTTGTATACACTGGAATTTAAAAGGATGAGAGGAGATCTTATCGAAACGTATAAGATTATTAAGGGGTTGGACACGTTAGAGGCAGGAAACATGTTCCCAATGTTGGGGGAGTCCAGAACAAGGGGCCACAGTTTAAGAATAAGGGGTAGGCCATTTAGAACCAAGATGAGGAAAAACTTTTTCAGTCAGAGAGTTGTGAATCTGTGGAATTCTCTGCCTCAGAAGGCAGTGGAGGCCAATTCTCTGAATGCATTCAAGAGAGAGCTAGATAGAGCTCTTAAGGATAGCGGAGTCAGGGGGTACGGGGAGAAGGCAGGAACGGGGTACTGATTGAGAATGATCAGCCATGATCACATTGAATGGCGGTGCTGGCTCGAAGGGTCGAATGGCCTCCTCCTGCACCTATTGTCTATTGTCTATTGTCTTCAGTCTGAACTCTCCGTGTTCTCCAGAGATGCAGCCTGATCTGCTGAGTTACTCCAGCACTTTGTGTCCTTTTATGTTAACAGGGAACTGCAGTTCCTTGGTTCTACTAGTGAAAAGGGCATTTGGCACTCTTCCTTTAATTAGTAAGAGTATTGAGTACAGAAGTTGGAATGACATTCCACAGCTGTACAAGGCATTGGCCAGACCACGTGGGGCGAACTGTGTGCAGGTCTGGGTGGGAAGGTTTCCATTAAGCTGGAAAGGGTGCAGGAAAGTTTCACCAGCATGAGTTGTAAGGAGAGGCTGGATCGGCGGGGATTTTTTACACTGGAACATAGGAGGCTGAGGGGTGAACTTACAAAGACATATAAAATCATGGGGGGCATAGATAAGGTGGATGATCATAGTCTTTTCCCAGGGTTGATTAGTCCTGAACGAGAGGGAATGTAAAAGATGAGAGATGGCGGCCTGAGGAATAATTTCTTCATGCAATGGGTGGTGGCTACGGGGAATGAAGTGCCAGGAGACGTGGTAGAGGCAGCAATTAAAAGACATTTGGACAAGTTTGTGAATGGGAAAGGCTTAGAGAGATTTGGGCCAAATGCAGGCAAATGGGCCTCGGTCATTTATAAAAGCTGGTGGGCATGGACAAGATGGGCCGAAGGACCTAATCCGTGATGTATTATCATGTGTCTCGATGAGGGACATACTCTTAAAGTTCGAGTAGCGATTCACACATAAGTCAGGTACATTGGACGCTGGGAAACTTCAGAAGGGGTAAAAGGCGACAGGGATAGACTTTTGAATAAGTGACTAGAAGGATGTGGAGCTACGGTGATAAAGAGCTCCAAGGATGTTCCCAGTGTCTGACTAGATAGTTGATTTGATGAAACTATTTATGTATTTCTGTTCTGTCCACCATTGTCATTCTGAACCTATCTGTCCCAGACCAGAAATCATTGAGGAACTGAAGAACCTGCTTCTCCTGATGTTGGATAAAAACCCTGACACGAGAATTACAATTCCTCAGATAAAGGTAGGACGTAACAGTACAATTATAACAATTATAGGTTTAAAACATTCTGGACTGTGTCCTTTGGTACCAAATGTTTAGACGCTACTCATTCAATTACATTACAGTGTCAGTGAGATGCAGGGTAAAAAATCAAAAGTACCATTTAGACGATATGTAGGAAGCACAGAAAGAGAAGAAGGGCGGTGGCGCAGCGGTAGAGTTGCTGCCTTATACCGAATGCAGCGCCGGAGACCCGGGTTCAATCCCGACTACGGGTGCTGTCTGTACAGAGTTTGTACGTTCTCCCCGTGACCTGAGTGCGTTTTCTCCGAGATCTTCGGTTTCCTCCCACACACCAAAGATGTACACGTTTGTTGGTTAATTGGCTTGGTAAATGTAAAAAAAAATTGTCCCTAGTGTGTGTAGGATAGTGTTAATGTGCGGGGAGCGCTGGTCGGCGAGGACCCGGTGGGTCGCAGTGCCTGTTTCTGCGCTGTATCTCTAAACTAAACTAAACTAAACCAAGAAATGGAGGTGATGCATCACTGTTATTAAACGATGATATTGTAAAGGATCTTGGGACTGTGTGCAATTAGAATCAGTTGGATGGAATTAATAAGAAGCGGAGAACAGAAAAGTTTGGTTGGAGAAGTTTGTGGGCTGCTGAATAATGGCTTTGATGCAGGGAACAGTATAATCAGAGGTACATATGATGAGGATTTTCATCATTGTACAGATTGGCTCAGTGTCAACAATTCAGAAAATGAATTCTAAGGTGGCACGGTGGCGCAGCGGTAGAGTTGCTGCCTTACAATGCCAGAGACCCGGGCTCCATTCTCATATCATATCATATCATATCATATATATACAGCCGGAAACAGGCCTTTTCGGCCCACCAAGTCCGTGCCGCCCAGCGATCCCCGTACATTAACACTATCCTACACCCACTAGGGACAATTTTTTTTTATAACATTTTTACCCAGCCAATTAACCTACATACCTGTACGTCTTTGGAGTGTGGGAGGAAACCGAAGATCTCGGAGAAAACCCACGCAGGTCACGGGGAGAACGTACAAACTCCTTACAGTGCAGCACCCGTAGTCAGGATCGAACCTGAGTCTCCGGCGCTGCATTCGCTGTAAAGCAGCAACTCTACCGCTGCGCTACCGTGCTGCCCTCATCTCAGTTTTAAATGGCCTCCCCTTTATTCTAAGACTGTGGCCCCTGGTTCTGGACTCGCCCAACATTGGGAAATTTTTTCCTTCATCTAGCTTGTCCAGTCCTTTTATAATTTTATATGTTTCTATAAGATCCCCTCTCATCCTTCTAAACTCCAGTGAATACAAGCCTAGTCGTTTCAATCTTTCCTCATATGTCAGTCCTGCCATCCCAGGGTTCAATCTCATGAACCTTCGCTGCACTGCCTCAATTACAAGGATGTCCTTCCTCACTGTTGTAAAGGGAGCTGTAGGAAATGGCTGAACATATCTCCTCGAAGGGCCCGTGTTACCTGTGATGAGAGGGTGCGGACCAAGTGAGGCAAAGAAGGTTCAGGACAGCTCATGGCCATCCTACAGGGTCCTGGAAGGGAGCTGCCATGGCGGCGGCCATTGGGCATTTGCTAGATAGGAGCAAGCACGCATGCAGGAGGCCCTGAGTGTAGGTGCAGAGATGTATGGGGGTGGCAGTGAGGGAATAACATGAGGGAAGCCCTGGACAGAGGCACATGGGGCCCACAGAGAAACGTGAACCATCCCATGGGTTGTCTGACTCCGGATGAACTTGCTTTTGTCTTTGCCGGCTGTGACCTCCCCAAATGGATGGCCATTTGCGGCAGAGTTAAAAGCATTGTTGGGGTTTGATGATATTATTGTATCCTGAGCTGCATATTTAAAGGACAGCCCTGTTACCTGTGCTGAGAACACACTTTGGATGAATGTGCAGGTGCATGGGCAGTCCTTGCAGTTTCCATTACAAAAGCCCCATAATCATCAAACACAGCTCACTTACAACGGCCACCATTCTCATCGTGTTCAGGACCGTTGACACCAAAGGGCGGCACAGTGGAGCTGCTGCCTCGCTGTGCCAGGGACCCTGGCTCCATCCTGATCTGAGATGCCAGAAGCGTGGAGTTGCATGTCCTCCCTGTGACCATGCGGGTTCCTCCGGGTGCTCCGGTTTCATCCCACCTCAAAGGTTAATTGGCGGCTGTAAATTGCCCCAAGTGTGTCGAAGGGAGATCCTTTGAGAATATAAACCAACAGGGAAATGGAAAACACAAAACACATATGGGGCATTGTGTTATAGTGAACAATACTGCCACTAATAGTCCGTGATGCCCCTAGTTTGCTGGAATATGGGGGGAATGTTGGGAGAATAAAATGGGATTGGTGTGAGTGGGTGGCTGCCAGTCGCTGTTGACTGATGGGTTGAAGGTCCCTCTCTTTGACTCAGACTCCATGAAGTGGATTATTTATTCCTAGAAACGGCAAGGGTTTTGGAATAAGCAGCTGCTGGGATGTAAGACCATAAGACATAGGAGCAGAATTAGGCCATTCGGTCCTTCGAGTCTATTCCACCATTCGATCATGGTGATCTAGTTTTCCCTCTCATTACCATTCTCCTGCCTTCTTCCCATAACCTTTGATGCCTTTGCTAATCAAGAATCTATCAATCTCCGCTATAAAAATACCCAATGCCTTGGCCTCCACAGCTGTCTGGGGCAATTAGTTTCACAGATTCACCGCCCTCTGGCTAAAGAAATTTCTCTTCATTTCCATTCCAAAGGTACTTCCTTTTATTCTGAGGCTCTGTCCTCTGGTTCTAGACTCTCCCACTGCTGGAAATATCCTGTCCATGTCCGCTCTATCTAGGCCCTTCATTATTCGTAGTAATGCTGGTTTCTGTGCGCAGGACCATCCGTGGGTGACGAGGAATGGGACGGAGCCACTCCCACTGGAGGAGGAGCATTGCATTGAGGTGGAGGTCACTGAGGAGGAGGTGATGAACTCTGTCAAGTTGATCTCCAGCCTCTCCACTGTGGTAAGAAGCCCCTTTATCTTTCTTCTTCTTCTTCTGTCGTATGTCTTTTAGACCTGCAGCTCCGTTGAGGCGAGCCAGGACAACGTGTCATCGTCCAGGTCAATCAGACCTCGTTCACCATTCGGCGGCCGGTATTTGGGGCAACGGGTGACTGTGCTCCACTGTCTGTGTTGGGTCCCCACACTCGCAGAAGGCACTGTCCACGAGACCCCACCCCAGACGAGAAGCAGCCACGCTGGCCCTTTCTCGAATGGCACAGACTAGTGATCTCCACCTTCTCCATCAGATCGTCACAGAGACACCACGACATGTGCGCCTCAAGTCACAGCGCCCCTTTGCCATGCAAGCCCACGAGCTGCTCTGTACAACACCGGTTGACGAGATGGAGAGACCACTGGAAGTCAGCGGAACCATCTAGGCTACACCGCTACATCGGTGAACCCATGGACGTCCCTGGCCAGGACCTGCCCCGAAAGCAGTGGATAACCCCTTTATCTTTAATGTAAAAACAAAAAGATTCATGCAACCCACAAGACCATGCTTTGAATTTTTTCCAATCCTTTCAGTTACATTTATGATCAAATGTCCATTTATTTAAGGTTTAGCACATTCTGTTTTGGGGGAGAGAGACCTTTGAGAATGTAAGCCGAAAGGGAATGGAAAATATGTAGGACGCCACATTGCAGTGAGCATTACGACCACTAGTGGCCGATGTGGGATATCCTCTGCCATCCCATCCCAGCAGGGCTGGATGGCTGCAGAGAACAGGACACATTCTGTTGTCGGCTGGGCCTGTGGCATCTCCCCACTCTGACCTGAGTCACCCTTCCATCGCCAACAACAGGAGCATTGGTTGTGGCCCTGCCCTACGGTTGTGTGCCAGGTTTTGCTCAGGTTGGTGGTTGGTGGGATGAGGTTCCAGGTGCGTGACAATAGGAATCATGAGTCATTACTGGCCGCAGCGCTGGGTTATGAAGAGTTCTGGCTCCGGAAGCTGATTACTTAAGAAAACATGATGGGGTTCTTCATGCCAAGTTTAATGTAGACCAGCAACTGAACTCACCTCCCTAATTTGTAGATCCTGGTGAAGTCCATGCTCAGGAAGCGATCCTTTGGAAACCCTTTTGAGTTCCAGAAGAGGAAAGAGGGAAGGTCCATGTCGGCGCCCGGGAACCTCCTCATGTGAGTGTTTTGGACTTGATCTGCTCTGCATAAGCAGTGGTCTGGAGTAGATCGCAAACCCTTTTGCTTCCACTGCCATCTCAGACACTATTGTTACTATTGTCATGTGCGCTGAGATATAATGAAAGACTTTGTTTTGCATGCCATCCAGGTAGAAATATCCATAAATTAGTAAAACAGCAAGTGTAATGGGGAAGGAAGCCAGTGCAGAATGTAATAGAAACATAGAAACATAGAAAATAGGTGCAGGAGTAGGCCATTCGGCCCTTCGAGCCTGCACCGCCATTCAATATGATCATGGCTGATCATTCAGCTCAGTAGCCTGTACCTGCCTTCTCTCCATACCCCCTGATCCCTTTAGCAAAAAGGGCCAAATCTAACTCCCTCTTAAATATAGCCAATGAACTGGCCTCAACTACCTTCTGTGGCAGAGAATTCCACAGACTCACCACTCTCTGTGTGAAGAAATGTTTTCTCATCTCGGTCCTAAAAGACTTCCCCCTTATCCTTAAGCTGTGACCCCTGGTTCTGGACTCCCCCAACATCGAGAACAATCTTCCCGCATCTAGCCTCTCCAACCCCTTAAGAATTTTATATGTTTCTATAAGATCCCCCCTCAGTCTTCTAAATTCCAGCGAGTACAAGCCTAGTCTATCCAGTCTTTCCTCATATGTAAGTCCCGCCATCCCAGGGATCAATCTGGTGAACCTTCTCTGTACTCCCTCTAAGGCAAGAACGTCTTTCCTCAGGTTAGGAGACCAAAACTGCACACAATACTCCAGGTGCGGTCTCACCAAGGCCCTGTACAACTGCAGCAGAACCTCCCTGCTCCTAAACTCAAATCCTCTTGCTATGAATGCCAACATACCATTCGCTTTCTTCACTGCCTGCTGCACCTGCATGCTTGCTTTCAATGACTGGTGCACCATGACACCCAGGTCACGTTGCATCCCCCCTTCTCCCAATCGGTCACCATTCAGGTAATACTCTGCTTTCCTGTTCTTGCCGCCAAAGTGGATAACCTCACATTTATCCACATTATATTGCATCTGCCATGCATTTGCCCACTCGCCTAATCTATCCAAGTCACTCTGCAGCCTCCTAGCATCCTCCTCGCAGCTAACACTGCCACCCAGCTTCGTGTCATCCGCAAACTTAGAGATGTTGCATTCATTTTCCCTCGTCCAAATGTTACAGCTACAGAGAAAATTATGATTTAAGAACATGTAAGGTCCACAACAAGGTAGATTAAGGGATCTGGACTAGAATCCATAGTTTCACAGTGTTATGTTCAAAACGTCTGATAGCAATGGGGAGGAAGCTGTCCTTAAATCTGGCCGTACAAACTTTCAAGCTTCTGTATCTTTTTCCCGACGAGGGGATAAATAAGACAGATGGACCTGGGTGAAAATGGTCCTTGGTTATGTGGGCCGTGAGGTGTACATTGAGTCAATGGAGGAGAGACTGGTTTGTGTGATGGACTGGGTCTGTGTCCACAACTCTGCAATCTCTTGCGGTCTTGGGCAGAGCAGTTGCCAAATAAAGCTGTGATGCACCTGGATAGAAAAACGAAAAGGCCAGAAGAACTCAGCAAATCCTTTGTGGAGGGAACGGACAGATGACATTTCAGATCAGGATCCTTCTTCGGACTGAAGAAAGGTCCTGATCCGAAATGTCATCCTTCCATTCCCCCCATGGATTCTGCCGGACCCGCTGAGTTCCACTTGCCTTTTGTGTTATGTTCAAAATTCCAGCATTGGAAGTTTCATATGTGGCCCATGGTGCTTCTATATAAATTGGTAAGAACACTGGAGACATGCCAAACATCCTCGGTCTTCCTTGGAAGTAGAAGAGTTGTTGGTGTGCTTTCCTAAGATGGCCTAGACCAAATGAAGGATGTGTGTAAAGGTCAGTAGGCATTGACAGCAATAAGTGACACATTCTTCTGACTCGCTGATCTTGCTTTGTGCCGGTGAATGATTTGTTTCCACAGTTGTGCATTGGTTGGTTTCGCAGGAAAGGAAACAGGCTGATCGGTCCCTTAAGCTTCCTCAGTTAGATCACAGCAGTTTTGAACATCCGCTCCATTTAATCACCTTACATCCACAACGCCAGTAGTCAAGAGTGTTTAATTGTGCAGCCTACAATGGTATAAACATTGAATTCTCCAGTTTTAGGTAACCTCTAACAACCCATCCCTGCCCTTCCATTTCTCCCCCACACCACCCCCTTTCTCCCCCCCCTCCTCTTGCCTGTGCCCCACCTAGACTTGCACCCATTTCTTCTTCCCCCTCCACCTACATTCATTCCTCTGGCTTCACAATTCACAACTCTTCAATCCTTTTTGATCACCTATGGGCTTTGTCCAACCATCTGCCCATCACGAGCCCCCCTCGCCTGTATACACCTATTGCCTGCCCCTCTTTTTTTCTAGCTTTCTCCCTTTCCCCCCATCCCATCCCCAGTCAGTCCGAAGAAAGGTCCCGACCCTGAAATGTGACACCTATCCATGTTCTCCAGGGATGCTGCCTGAGCCGTTGAGTTACTCCAGCACTTTGTGTCAACTTTTTTTTCCCAAGTTGAACAGAAGAAGTGTAGTCAAAAAATGTCATTACAACCCCAGTTAGGAAGAAATGTTTCAAGCACTGTGTTCTTGGTCCAGCTGGCTCACAAAGGTGGAAGCAGGAAGTACGGGAGTGGTTTGAAGAACAAATAAATATTTGATTGAAATTGGCGACAAGATCAAAAATATTCGTGTAGAGCAAAGGATCTCTGCCAGAAATTAAGACTATTTACATTAAAACTCCCTTGGTTGTCTGGTGGGTAATGTCAAATTAGCTAGCTAGCATATTCTAGACTCAAATATATTTTCAAAGGAGGAAATGAACCAAGCACTCATGCTTTTTACTGAGTTGCTCAGTGTGGCTGAGTAAAACACTGGCAAGGTGTGATTTACACAACCGTGGCCATCATTTGTCCTTGGCTCTGAGGGATTGGGAAACAAGAGCACTGTGAAGAGCCGGCAGGATCTCTTCATCCCCACGCACATGAGGACCTGCTCTGGGGAGGCAACTGGATTATCGCTGACTTGACAAGGTTGACTGCACGGCTTGTTAGTCCTTTCACCCGGCTGACGTAACGCGCACTGAAACAGGAGACCGGCCACCTGGTTCATCGGCGGTTCTGGCAGATGAGAGCAAAGCCAGCCCTCATGACGCACTTGGTAACAGTGCTGCCAGATGGTTCTGAGTCCTTCTACTGGGAAGGGCCTGCATCCAGTCTCTGGTTGCTGCTGAGGTAATGGGTCTCAGCCAGGGAGACTGTGGTGTTTCGCCATTGATCCCATCATTGATATTGGGAAGATCTGTCAAGAGTTGTTCTGCCACCCTCTTTGGGAGATTTTATCCCAATGCCTTCAGGAAAGGCTCCGCTGTAATCTGCTCAATGCCACCTTCTTCCCTCTAAACTCTTATGCCTGTCTGGTGATCTAGACGGCCTTCTACCCTCTCACCCTCTCTCACTCTCTCTCTCATGCTTTCTCACTCGCCTCCCTCCCTCCCTCCCTCCCTCCCTCCCTCCCTCCCTCCCTCCCTCCCTCCCTCCCTCCCTCCCTCCCTCCCTCCCTCCTCAACTAACACTCCAGCAACCTCCAATTCCCATTAACATTTAAAAATTGTGAGACATCCTAATTCCTTCCTTCGTTGCTGTCATGGTGACCCACATTGCTTGGCAAGGTGGCCTGGTTTCCCACAATTAAAACACAGACCCTCCGGGTTCTGTTCCTGTTCTTATGCCGGTCCCTCATTTCCCTACAGTATTGGTGACACTTTGACTTTGTGTTGGTTTAATGTCTCTTTCTCTCAGGCTCTCATTATTCACCTCTACACCCATGCCTCCTCTGGATTTGCCCTCTGGATCACACACTATCCCAACCACCTCCTTCCTGAATAGTCAGATTAGTCTGAAAGATTAGTTTCTCAAACACCTCCTAAGATTATTCTCAGTCAGCTGGTCCTGTTGTACGGATTCATGAGCTGCACTGTAGTCCATCCACAGCCTAGTCAAGTGAGTTCCCCTTGTCCCTGCGGGCACTTTGTAGGACTGCCAGTGGATTCCCAGTTCCCTACCCCCATGAGTTCTTTCTTTAACTTACCAAATGTACTTACTTTACAAGTTGGGCTGGGACTTAACTTTTCCTTAACATTCAGTCTCAAGCATGACAAAAATGACCTCTTTTACTCCTCCTGAGTTTGATTTTTGCAACTCTTAAATGATTAAACGTTTGGACATTGGTCGGCTCCAGTTGTGCGACCCACGTTCTATCTGCTAATTAGGCCGCGGAGATGTCCACACCACGGGTGGCACTTCAACTTGCACGATTACGTGAATATCATCATTGGAAGGTCTGTGAGTCTCTTTCAACTCTTTTTATCCCAATTTATCCCAAAATGCCGATTGCCATTGTTCCTCTTTAAGGTAGGCAGTTTATTTATAACCAACTGTTGCTCTCAGGCTGTCAAAGGTCCCTGATGCTCCACGTAGCCTGTCCCTTCGTCTTCTTCACTATCGACCTGGTCGGGGCTACAGGGACTGCGCCTGGTTTCTTTAGGTCCTTCTTTAGAAGGATGAGAGGAGATCTTATCGAAACGTATAAGATTATTAAGGGGTTGGACACGTTAGAGGCAGGAAACATGTTCCCAATGTTGGGGGAGTCCAGAACAAGGGGCCACAGTTTAAGAATAAGGGGTAGGCCATTTAGAACTGAGATGAGGAAAAACTTTTTCAGTCAGAGAGTTGTGAATCTGTGGAATTCTCTGCCTCAGAAGGCAGTGGAGGCCAATTCTCTGAATGCATTTAAGAGAGAGCTAGATAGAGCTCTTAAGGATAGCGGAGTCAGGGGCTATGGGGAAAAGGCAGGAACGGGGTACTGATTGAGAATGATCAGCCATGATCACATTGAATGGCGGTGCTGGCTCGAAGGGCCGAATGGCCTCCTCCTGCACCTATTGTCTATTGTCTATTGTCAGGGAATGGAGGTGAATGATAATTGTCATTATGTTTGTACCTCGAGGCTTCCTCCGCTAAACTTCCCCAGTCAGAGTCAGCTCCATCCACAGGCCGGGCAGTTGGTGGCTCGGCCACCTGTTCCATCCACAGGCCGGGCAGTAGGTGGCTCGGCCACCTGCTCCATCCACAGGCCGGGCAGTAGGTGGCTCGGCCACCTGCTCCATCCACAGGCAGGGCAGTAGGTGGCTCGGCCACCCGTTCCCTCGTTTGGTTGCTTACGATGCTCGGCCTGTGCAGCCTTACTGCTGCTGTTCTTTACCTTGTCTTGTTGGTACTTCACCGTGGCTACGAGCACTCCATTTTCATGCTTATCTTTCCGCTGTCCCTTCCACCAATCCTTTTCCTCAGCATCGTATCCGTTCTTTATCGTCTTTTTAATTTTTTTTTTTTATTATTGGCTATTGCAAACAATTGTTTGCACGATAGACCGTTGAGTCTGTATTGGAGTTCTACACTTTTCTTATCGGTAGCCATTATCAGTATGTCGTGTGTCCTACCGATATGCTGCATTATTTTAACACATTCTGCTGCCATTGCATCTTATTTCTTTGCATCAGAACCCTGATATTTAACGTCTCCACGCAATACCCAGACATCTACCTTTTGCTCGTCAGAATGCTGACATTTAACTTCTCCACAACAGAACTCTGATATCCAACCTCCCCGCGTCAGCACCCTGCCATCTTACCTCTCCCACTGCTCTTGCTGAGCAAAGTCACTGCGTGATCTTTTCCCCCCAGTTCTTTTTTCCTGTACTACAACTCATGGTCGCCTGAAAACAATATGGGATCTACTTTGGGGTGCCAACTATCTCACTCCCAAGTAAAGGACAAGGTGATGTCACCGCCCCGTGCCCCATGTGACCTCACCCTGCCAGCAGCCACGTGGTCCCACTCCACCAATGGTGGCCGCCCGGGCCGGGAGGCTGGTTGCTACGCAACCTCCGTCAGGCGGCGCCAGGGCCTCCTACACTGTCCGGACCTACAGCGTCCGGACCTACAGCGTCCAGATCTACAGTATCCGGGCCTACAGCGTCTGGGCCTACAGTGCCCCCCCAGGCCTAATATGGGACAAGGGCGATCACATATGGGACAAACCAATTTAGCCCAAAATACGGGATGTCCTGGCTAATACAGGACAGTTGGCAACCTGAGATCTACTCTGACTATGGGATAGTAAAATTGATCCCATCACCTGATTAGGTGCCACATTGTTGATGGTTGTCCTGTGCAGTACCCCTGCTCACAGCGCCAATAGTTGGAGGGAATTGTGTGTTTGACTTGTACCCCTGAATCTGGCTTTCATGTGGAGCCCACTCTCTTATTTAAGGCTCAGATTGGGACAGCATACAATGAGAATCTCAGGCACCAGCGGCAAGTTTCTCAAATAAGTCAGCATATTAGACAATAGGTGCAGGAGTAGGCCATATTACACCTTGTTACAATACACAGGCCGGCACGGTGGCGCAGCGGTAGAGTTGCTGCCATGCAGCGCAGGAGACCCTGGTTCGATCCTGACTACGGGTGCTGTCTGCACAGAGTCTGTACGTTCTCCCCGTGACCTGCGTGAATTTTCTCCGAGATCTTATCCCACACTCTAAAGACGTACAGGTTTGTAGGTTAATTGACTTGGTATTAATGTAAATTGTCCCTGGTGGTTGTAGGAGAGTGTTGATCCACGATAATGGGGATCACTGGTCGGCGCGGACCCGGTGGGTCAAAGGGCCTGTTTCCTCGCTATATCTCTAAACTAAACTAAATGGAGAAATATTTCGAGTGAGGGCTCAAAATACTCCACTGACTCAAAAACACCCACTAATTTTAAATATTTTTGCTACATTGGTTATGTGTGGATTTTGCATTTTCACAATGATTCATCAGTAAAGGTAATTTCTTTGTAGTTTTCACACCGTGTTTATGCCTGAGGGAGTTGCCTCCATCTTCCTGACAGCCAGCCAGCCAGCCAGCAAGTGGGTGCTATACATTATACTCATCTTTTTTCTGTCATGACTCATTTTGTGAGCAATTACTTTGCACTTGTCTACATACTAACCACTGTATGTTTATGTTGGCTCCAGGAGGCTCTGCTTGCAATCTAAACAACTCCTTAAACTAATTGCTGCCTCTTATAATGTGACCTTTAAGTTACATTAATTAAGTTGGCCCAATAAACCACCATGCTTTCCCAGTGTGTGGGACCGTGTTCCAAACCTGCCCAATTTTCTTAGAATCTCCAGTGGTTTCTCTTTCTGGTGAGTTGCTCAACATGAGTTCTGACATCAGACTCTGCTCTCTAAACTAGGGAGCTAACTAGTGGAAGAAGTTTATTTCTCCACTGATATCTCAAAATTCACCCTTTAGCCATTCAAATGCTGAGGTGAGCACCAAGATTTGGCACAATCTCTATTTGCATTTAACCTCGTAGTGGAAGTTGCATTCTGGCAAATCCTACTGGGTGCCATTAACCAGAACCCTTGGTTGAACAGCCATATAAATACCTTGGCTGCAATGAGCAGATCAAATGCTGGGTACTCTGTGGTGAGTGACTGACCTCCTGACACACAAAGTGTACGGGGTACAAGTCAGGAGTGCGATGGAATACTCTCCACCTGCCTGGTTGAGGGAGCATTGACATTTTTCATGAACGTCAATACCATCCAGACATATTTCCCAACTGATTGTCATCCCATTGACCACCCTAAGGATTCCATCCTCACCTGTCCACCATTGCAACCGCCGCAAGATGTACGGTCGAGGCTATCCCGACAAAACCCAACCTGGACCTGCAATCCTCACCGCCAAGGTAGACAAGGGCTGCTTGTACAGGAGACCACACCACAGGTAGATTCTCCACTGAGTCGCACATCATCCTGACTTGGAAAAATACGATCGCTCCTTTATCCTCGCTTGAGTGTAAAGCCTGGAACTCCCTCTCCAGCTGCAGTGTGCTAGGCAGACTGCAGCAGTCCAAGGAGGTGGCTCACTCCTGCCTTCTCCAGGGCAATGAAGGAAGGGCAATCAATGCCATCAACACCAGAGCTTTACAGAGGAATAGGTCAGTGGTCGTGAGGGCACCTCTTCACTCGTGTGGTAGTTCTCCATTGAGACCAGCTGTGCATCCTGCGCACTAAGCTCACCCTGTCAACTGCACGAAGCTCAGGTAGAGGCAGCGATTGTTTGATGTCTCTACAGAGCAATGTTTAATGGGCGCATCCCACATCAAAGGTCATGGTTATGACAATTTACACAAATTAATGCAACAGCAAAGCTTTATCTCAGTAGCTGAGGTTCTGGTTAGTTTATAAGCCTGGAGGATGTCTTTTATCTTCTTTCTGAGGAATAAACCATCATCCTTAATAACATGCAGTAAATTATGCTGAACAAGTTCCCAATAACTTCCATATATTTTTCAACGATAATTTCCTTATCTTTTCTCAATTTTCTTTTCATTTTGCTGCCAGGGACAAGAGTTTATTTCAGTATTCCTCAAAAAGGCTCCCTTCATTAAGGTAACTTAACTGTGTCTATAACATCTGTGTGCGAAGATATGTAGTCTGCATGCACGTGTGAGTTTGTGTGCATGCGTGTGGGCTGTGTGAATGTCAGCGTGTGTAAGGTCCTGCCTATACATGTGTGCATTAGTGTATGTACATGTATGCTCATATGTGTACACGGATTTGTATGGTATGGTATGGATTTGTATGGTATGGTATGGATTTGTATGGTATGGTATGGATTTGTATGGTATGGTATGGATTTGTATGGCAAGTGTATGGTATGCATGCACATGAATATGTGTAAGATGTGTAGTGTGTGTATGTGGTGGGGCAGTTTGTACACGTGAGAAAGATTGAGAGTTTGTGTGCATGCCTGCATTTATAAGATTTGGACTTTGGCATACCAGGGCACAATTCACAGATAAAGCAAGGCTTGGAGACACGGTTAACTGTGAGCGAGCTGGTAACAGACTGCAAGGGAATATTAACTGGGAGAATCAGTGGCAGATGCAGCATAATACTGTGAAACGTGAAGTGTTTATACTTGGCCGGAAGAATGAGAAGGGCCAATATAAACTCAAGACCACAATTGTAAACTGTGTGATCTGGAGCATATGTGCAGAGTTTGCAGAAAGTGGCGGGGAAGGCTGAGAAAGTGGTTGAATCCTTCAGGATCCTGGGACTTATAAATATAGGGATGGTGTAAACGAGCAAGGAAGTCACGATGAAGCATTACAAAACAATGCTTGGCATTGTTTTAGGTGAAGTAATGAGTCCATTCTGGGTGCCATGTAGAACATAGAACAGTACAGCACAGGGTGAGGCCCTTCTCCCTGCTGTGTCTGTGCCGAACATGAGGCCAGGTTAAGCTAACCCCTTCTGCCTGCATGTGATCCAAATGCCGCTCTCATGTCTGTTTACCAGATACCCAGCATTCACTGAGTAACAAAACTTGAGCCGCAATTTCCCCCCTCTCACTTCTAAAGCTATGCCCCCTCGTCTTTGACATTTCTATCCTGGGGAAACATTTCTGTCTGCCTATCCTATCTATGACCCTCAATTTTTTTATATACTTCTATTGGGCCTCCTCCCAACCTGTGACGCTCCTGAGAAAAGCTTCCAATCTGAGCAACCGCTCTAGTTATGTCACAGTTTTGCACCTGTTAGGGCAAGCAATCCGCTCTCTCCTGAAGGGTAAAAAAAATGATAAAGAGAGAAAGAGGTTTGGGGGTGGAATTGTGGTGCTTGGGACCTTGAGAGTTGAAAGCATGGCCTCGAATGCCTGGAGCAAATAAGTAGCAAGAGTCACGAATCCAAAACTATAGATGGACGCAAAAAGCTGGAGTAACTCAGTGGGACAGGCAGCATCTCTGGAGAGAAGGAATGGGTGACATTTGGAGTCAACACCCTTCTTCAGACTCAAAGGGGGAGAGAGAGAGAGAGTGTAAGAAAATAACTGCAGATGCTGGTACAAATCGAAGGTATTTATTCACAAAATGCTGGAGTAACTCAGCAGGTCAGGCAGCATCTCAGGAGAGAAGGAATGGGCGACGTTTCGGGTCGAGACCCTTCTTTAGACTGATGTCAGGGGGGCGGGACAAAGGAAGGATAGAGGTGGAGACAGGAAGACAGTGGGAGATCTGGGAAGGGGGAGGGGAAGAGAGGGACAGAGGAACTATCTAAAGAGAGAGGAAGCGCTGCCTTCTTCTCTGAGCTTGTCGCGGTAGAAAATTTCTCCAAAACTCCCCAAAGATGTGATTCCTGCAAAACTATAGGATTGGTGTGAAGCTGAAGGACTTTACAAAGGTCAAAATTCTTTGCCCTACAGGGAGTCAGTGCGGACCAGCTAGCATGTAAAAAAACATTCAGTTGGAAGGGATAGGATGTCTTTTCATTGTTTGCTGGTTGATTCTTAACCAGCCCGATCTGACATCGATCTCTTCAGAGTATGATACACACTAATGGATCAGTGTAGAGTTCTGCTGCTCAGCAACCGTGTTCCAGAGGAGAAAACCAGCACGGAATTAGCTGAAGTAACAAAGCGGGCATTGGGAAAGGGGAGGATGGTAATTATGGGGCATCCTGATTACCGTAATTAAACAGGGGCTGATTAAACCAAGTGAGCATTGGACTGCCGTGACACCATCTGCTGGTGGAGAGGCCGGGAGAAACAAGGCTTTATTTAATTGGGAAATTGAGAGCTATGAAAACAGTAGTCATAACATTGAAATTAGATGTGACATATTGAATACAAGGTTACTGACTACAGATAATGGATCTCACAAAAGGCAATCTTGGAACTGTGGGTATCAACGTGGAGCGTTCAAACTGAGGAAATGTTGTAGGGACAAAATCCAAATGTAAATTAAATGCTTTTAATACTTTGTGTTGGAACTCAGACGATGCTGCTGTATGGGAGGGGCCAACATTTAAAGTGGCCTTCCTCGAAAGGCATGAACTCCAACTGTTCCTTCTCCCAACAATGGAAGAAACGCTGTTCTGCTGCCAGTGGGATTTCCATCAGTAGCTCTTGCCATGCAAACTCTTTCCTCCCTCTCCCAGGGGGGGGGGGGGGGGGGGGGGAGTGAAGGGCCAGTGAGGGGGGCAGAGGAAGACCTGGATTTAGGATGTGGATAGGATGTTTCCACTAGAGGGAGACTCTAGGACCAGAGGCCACAGCCTCAGAATTAAAGGACGTACCTTTAGAAAAAAGATGAGAAGGAATCACAGTGAGATTGTTACACCAAAGGTACTGGAAGAGAGAAGGTGGATGACGGTGAGAAAGGGAAGGAAACATGGAGTGCAAAGGTCCCCGGGTGTTGTACCTCTTGAGAACAGGTTCACCCACTTGGAAGCTGTCGGGGAAGAAGACGTTGCCACACTGAGCGGCAGACTGGTTTGCCAAAAGCAAAGAGGCCGACGTCAGGCAACGCCGTGGTAGTAGGAGACTCCATTGTGAGAGGTACGGACAGGGGTTTCTGCGGCAACAGACGGGATTCGAGGATGGTTTGCTGCCTCCCTGGTGCCAGGATCCAGGATGTCACGGACAAAGTGCAGGAAATCCTCAAGGGCGAAGGTGAACAGCTGGAAGTGGTAGAGCATGTTGGTACAAACGATGTCGGAAAGAAGGGGATGAATATTCTGCAGCGTGACTTTAGAGAGTTTGGAAAAATGCTGAAAAGCACGACCTCCAGGGTGGTTATCTCCGGTTTGCTTCCAGTTCCTCGTGCTGGCGAGAGCATGAACAGGGAGATACAGGACCTGAATGTGTAGCTGAGGAAATGGTGCAGGGCGCAGGGATTTAGATTCTTAGACCACTGGGATCTGTTTTGGGGTAAGGGGGAATTGTACAAAAGGGATAGATTGCACCTTAACAGGTGGGGGACCAGCATTCTGGCAGGCAGGTTTGCCACTGCTACACAGGTGGTTTAAAACTAAATAACGGGGGGGGGGGGGGGGTCAAATGGGATAGTCAAGGATGGAGTTAAATGGAAAGAGAGTAAAGGGACAGTTAATGACCCCAGGAAAGAAAGCTCACAAAGGGATAGGAGAGAATGGCCAAGTGTAAGAGGGATCGATGTGAAGGGTGAGATGAGTAAGGAATTAAAAGTATTGTATATGAATGCGCGAAGTATAAGAAGTAAAGTAGATGAGCTTGAGGCTCAGTTAGAGGTTGGTAGATATGATATTGTGGGGATTACAGAGACGTGGCTGCAGGAGGATCGGGCCTGGGAACTTAATATTCAGGGTTATACACCCTATAGAAAGGACAGGCAGGTGGGCAGAGGTGGTGGGGTAGCTGCTGGTGAGGGATGAAATTCAGTCCCTTGCGAGGGAAGACACAGGGACTGACGAGGTAGAGTCACTGTGGATTGAGTTGAGGAATTGTGCAGGCAAGGAGACACTAATTGGTGTTATCGACAGACCCCCAAATAGTAGCCCGGATGTAGGGTGTAAGGTGCAGCAAGAGTTAAAACTGGCATGTAAGACAGGTGATGCCACTGTGGTGATGGGCGATTTCAATATGCAGGTAGACTGGGAAAATCAGGTAGACCGAGAGGGGATCTTATAGAAACATATAAAATTATAAAAGGACTGGACAAGCTAGATGCAGGAAAAATTTTCCCAATGTTGGGCGAGTCCAGAACCAGGGGCCACAGTCTTAGAATAAAGGGGAGGCCATTTAAAACTGAGGTGCGAAGGAACTTTTTCACCCGGAGAGTTGTGAATTTGTGGAATTCTCTGCCACAGAGGGCAGTGGAAGCCAAATCGCGGGATGGATTTAAGAGAGAGTTAGATAGAGCTCTAGGGGCTAGTGGAATCAAGGGATATGGGGAGAATGCAGGCACGGGGTATTGATTGGGGACGATCAGCCATGATCACAATGAATGGCGGTGCTGGCTCGAAGGGCCGAATGGCCTCCTCCTGCACCTATTTTCTATGTTTCTATGTCTATGTTTCTATGAATTTCTTTAGTCAGAGGGCGGTGAATCTGTGGAATTCATTGGCACAGAAGGCTGTGGAGGCCATCAAAATATATTTTTGTGGGTATAGATTGATTCTTGATTAGTAAGGGTGTTAGGGGTTATGGAGAGAAGGCAGGAGAATGGGGTTGAGAGGGAAAGATAGATCAGTCATGATTGAATGGTAGAGTAGACTTGATGGGCGGAATAGCCTAATTCTGTTCCTACAACTTATGAATGTGCATTTATGAAGCATTGAGGGGAGAGTGGGGAAAGAGTTTGGGGGGCAGTAAGTGGAAAGTGAGAGGATAATGATGGAGCAGTGAGGGGTGGGGGAGGTGACAGCAAGAGGAGCCACACTTGTCTCGGACTAAACTTATGATCTGGTTACGTACGTGTGTGTTTCTCATGAGTGCCCCCCTGTAGATGGTTTGGATTCCTATTCTGCTCTTACCTGCAAAGAGCTTGTACCTTGCTGACCGAGGTGCTGTGATCGTGCACTCTGGTGCTGGCCTGGCGGAGGTCAGGCCCAACAATACCTGAGCTGAACACAGACCACCCCGATGTACAAGGGCCTTATTGCTGCAGGAGGGTGTGGACGATGCGGAGTTGGCTATTCACCCAGTGCGGATTCCTCACTGGGTTTGGTGGCGAGACCTCTCCTGAGTGCATTCTGAGGGGCCGGGCCAGGCACACCTTACTCCTTGGCCTGGATGTGCCCGTCACTCGAGGCCCCACCCAGCGGACACAGTGCAGTGCGGCTAAAAGGGCGGCACGGTGGCGCAGCGGCAGAGTTGCTGCCTCAAAGCGCCAGGGACCCAGGTTCGATCCTGACCACGGGTGCTGTCCATACGGTGATTGTACGTTCTCCCCGTGACCTGCGTGGGTTTTCTCCGGGTGCTCCGGTTTCCTCCCACACTCCAAAGACGTGCAGGTTTGTAGGTTAATTGGAATTGTAAATTGTCCCTAGTGTGTGCAGTGTTAGTGTGCGGGGATCGCCGGTCGGCGTGGACTTGGTGGGCCAAAGGGCCTGCTTCCCCTCTGTATCTCTAAACTAAACCAAACTTAGGAAAAAGGAAAACCTGGATTTCCCTGTGGATACTGGAGAAGGTGGATGACGGGTGTCTTGAGAGTTTGGGAAGGGGAATGGGGTACGGTGTGCTGTACAGCTCCAGCTGAATCCGACACCCACTGAGAACTGCTGGGTAAATATTTCAGAGGCAAAGGAAGGGGCAAAATATAATTTGAAAATTTGTTTATTTAAACTTATTTAACTCTGCCTTTTATGTGTTATGTTTTTTGTCAAGTTTAGTTTTCCAATACAGGTCCATCACCAATTTTCCAGCAACTGGTTTTCCGGCCATCCTTTAATCCAGACAAAATCCCCCCCCCCCCCCCCCCCCCCTTCCCCAGAAACCCCCCCAAGAAAGTGGCGCCTAGGCCGGGTGAGGTGGCCCATCACGACCTCATAGGGACTTCCACGGCTGTTGTTCGGTGGGATGAATTTGCCGCCTGTGGCTGGGGCCCTGGATTTCTGGCCCGGCCGGCTCCCACAGCCGGCTTTGTGGGCCGGTATCTTAGCCCCCCGGGGCCCTGACCTCTGTTGGTCTGGCAAAATGGATAATCCAGAAAGGCTCTGGAATGCAAGGGTGCTGGAAAATCAGTGGTGGGCCTGTACTATCAGTGATCGGGGAAGGCTGACCCTCGCCCCGGTTTTGCTGACTGCCAGAGGAATAAAGATGTTTCTGGCTCGGCTTTTCCTCACCTCGGCCGCTGAGGCCCTTCCATAGATGTCCCGCTGAACGCTGGGATGGACAGTGTGTGGCTCTCTGCCGCTGGGACTGCAGGGCCCTAGGCTTTGCTCAGCTTTTCTTCCTCATCCTGTGGCACCAGAGAAAGGCTGACTCTGTCTCCGCATAAAGGCAATTATTCCCTGGCTGCCCGCTGCCCCGCGGTGGCTTAATGCCCATTCCCGGAGCTGGGGAGAGGGGGGCCGGGGAGGTGGAGGCCTGCTCTGATCACCCTGGCCGGTTTGTACCCCGAGGGTGGTCTCCACAGCGACCGGCTCCTCCCGTTAGCGCGGCCCCTGGCCCCGATCCCTGGCCTCAGGGGAGAGGCCCCCTCTGCTGACTCATCCCGTCTGTTCCCTGTTGCAGGAAGCAGGCGAGCGGGGACGGAGGCAAGGACAGCGAGCTGCCGGACGTGTGTGAGGATGAAGCCATCTCCTGAGCCGCCCCGAGCCCGTGCATGCTGCCTTCGGCCCGTCGCACACTCCTGTCACACCCGTCTTCGCTCCTCATCCCACGCGGCCTTGAATGGACTAGAGGTTGTGTCGGCCGGCAGGTGTGCGCACAGCGGGTGGGCGGGGCAGGCGACTTCTGACCCCCGCCCCCCCACCCGAGCGGCCTCGCTGGACGAGGGGACGGCCCGCGGGTGGCGGGCTGGAGGAGGTCAGGCCGTCCAGCGCAGGTCCAGTCCTAGCCCCTTCCTCCTCCCCCTCTACTGACTGCTTGGACCCCCAGCGCCAGACCTCCTCACCTGCAGAGACCCCCAAGGAGGGGATGAGCCCGTTTCCTCAGAGCAGCTGCAGTCTCAAGAAGGATCCAGACCCGAAGCGTCATCTGTCAACTTCCTCCACAGAGGCTGCCTGACTCGCTGGGTTCCTCCAGCACTTTGTACTTTGCTCAAGATTCTAGCACCTGCGGTTCCTAGTGCCTCCACCAACTTCAGGAGCTGGCTGACTGATAATGGATTGGGAGGGTTGGCAGTGGAGGTGGTGGGGCTTACAGTGGGGCTGGGAAGCTGAGGTCAGGCAGCCGGGTACTCGTGGATACCAGACTGTTATTGCACTTCAGTGAGCAGAACTCTGCATAGAGCAGTGGGTGACGTTCTGTATCAACAGACCCGGCACCTGTGCGATTTTGCCTCCATTTTATTGATATGCATTTGCTTCATTTTTATTGATATGCATTTTATCAAATGGTTCAGCCGATGAATGGAATGGATAAGTGGGCAACCTAACTGACTTGGATGATTTACAGCCTGGTTTGATTCTTGCTGATGGGTTCAGGTTACTGCCCCAGTCGTGGGTCGAAGGGGAAGATAAATCTGGGGCAGTAACCTGAGCACAGGACTAGGCCCGACGGCTCACAAAGTCTGTGCCGAATACGATGCCAGGATAAACTCATCTCCTCCGCCTGCACATGAACCAAGTCCCTCCGTTCCCTGCAGATACATCCTTCTATCCAAAAGTCTCTTGACCACCACCCTTGGCAGTGCGTTCCAGGCAACCACCACTCTCTGTGGAAGAAAACCCCCAAAAAACTTTCCCCGCACATCCATTAAACTTTGCCCCTCCCACCTTAAAGCTACGGCCTCTAGTATTGGACATTTCCAACCTGGGAGGAAGAACTGACTGCCTACCAGGTCCAGCTTTCCATAATTGTACCTGCTCCTCTGAGTCGAGGATGACCCATCCAGTCCCGGTCTGGAAGCTGTGAGGAGAGGCCTTGCAGCCCTGGAACCAGCCTGTGTGTGTCCTCGCCAAGTAGACAGGCAGGAGGCGCGACCATAGCACCTCGTCTCACGGGGCCAAACCCGTATCCAGCCACCTGC
>NW_027601361.1:139901-142401 GCF_053455715.1 Rhinoraja longicauda | reverse complement strand
TGTCGTCAAATTATCAAGGTGTCATCCTTCCACTGCACCTGGCTGGAATGTGAATCTCCGTGTTTGCTGTGTCTAATGGATGTTACATGAATCTGCACTGTTTCAAACTATATCTTATGCATGATGGAACTGTACTTAATCTGGGGAGAGATGCAAATGTTACTCTGTAAATATGTATTAATATAAAGAGCATATTTTTTGCATGCTTTTATATTCTAGCAATGAGATAAAAAAAACCTTCAGTGAGTTACTCATAATGAGCAATTTACGGACTCAATTGATTGAATAACTGCATGGAATGCAAGATTACTGTAAATTTAAAGTTCAATAAAACCTGTTATATTCCAGACTTTGTTCAAGAGTTTGAACCTATATCTGTATTTGTTCTTCATAACCCTTCTGGTTCCGAGTCGGATAGGGTCTTCAACATTACAACCCTTGCTTGCTTTTGCCTGCTTGTCCTATCAAATCTTTGTGTAATTGAAGTTTTACAAGACAGCTTAAAGAAAGGTTGCGCCCCCCAAATAAAAGGTATTAGTGCAAAGCACAATTAGAAAACGAGTCCGTGTGGAGCAAGAGGTGGTCCATAGTGATCTATTGATGAGGTCGGATTCAGGTTGAGTGAAAAAGACACAAAGTGCTGGAGGAAATCAGTGGGTCAGGCAGCAACTTTGGAGAACGTTGATAGGTGACGCTTCAGGTCGGGACCCTTCTTCAATCTGTAGAAGAGTTCCGATTTGAAATATCACCCATCCAGCTTCTCCTGAGATGTTGCCTGACCCACTGAGTTGCTCCAACACTTTGTGTCTATTTTTTGTAAACGAGCATCTGCAGTTCCTTGTTCAAAGTAGGCCAGACTGGGAGTGGGAGGGGGAGTTGAAGTGCTCAGCCACCGGGAGATCAGGTTGGTTAAGGCGGACTGAGCGAAGGTGTTGAGCGAAACGATCGCCGAGCCTCCAGTGCCATAGTGAGGCCCACCGGAAATTGGAGGAACAGCACCTCATATTTCGCTTGGGCAGCTTGCAGCCCAGCAGTATGAACATTGACTTCTCCAACTTTAGATAGTTCCTCTGTCCCTCTCTCCCGCCCCCCCCCCCCCCCTCCCCCTTCCCAGATCTCCCTCTAACTTCCTGTCTCCACCTATAATTCTTCCTTTGTCCCGCCCCCCCTGACATCAGTCTGAAGAAGGGTCTCGACCCGAAACGTCACCCATTCCTTCTCTCCTGAGATGCTGCCTGACCTGCTGAGTTACTCCAGCATTTTGTAAATAAATACCTTCGAAGCACTTCCTTGTTTCTACATAATGGGTCAGCACATGGAGAGAGAGAGGGAGTGGAGGTGGGTACGTGATGTGAGGGTGCTGCCATGATCTGATCCAGTGGGTTGGAATGACCGGGGGAACCTCCTCCATTTCCCATGATCGCCAACGGACATCCTTTCAAATGAATTTGAATTTAATTATAATTCACCCACTGCAAGTGATTGTGGCTGTGGTTAAAAATGTCTTTTCACCTTCTTCATGGCCAACATCTTTTGTCCTGTATTTCTCCATCCCTCTGTGGATGCTCTTCACTCTTACAGAACCATAGAGCGCAGTCATGGCCCCTTTGGCCCACGTCGTCCATGCCGACTCTGATGCCTTTCTAGGCATGTGCCAATTGCCTGCATTAGGCCCGCATTCCTCTCTGCCTTTCCATTCCAAATACCCGTCCAAATTACTTTTAAATGTTATAAATAACAGAAGGATGAGAGGAGATTACAAGGATGAGAGGAGATCTTATAGAAGGATGAGAGGAGATCTTATCGAAACGTATAAGATTATTAAGGGGTTGGACACGTTAGAGGCAGGAAACATGTTCCCAATGTTGGGGGAGTCCAGAACAAGGGGCCACAGTTTAAGAATAAGGGGTAGGCCATTTAAAACTGAGATGAGGAAAAACTTTTTCAGTCAGAGAGTTGTGAATCTGTGGAATTCTCTGCCTCAGAAGGCAGTGGAGGCCAATTCTCTGAATGCTTTCAAGAGAGAACTAGATAGAGCTCTTAAGGATAGCGGAGTCAGGGGGTATGGGGAGAAGGCAGGAACAGGGTACTGATTGAGAATGATCAGACATGATCACATTGAATGGTGGTGCTGGCTCGAAGGGCTGAATGGCCTCCTCCTGCACCTATTGTCTATTGTCTATAAGAGTATCTGTCTCCATCATGGACACTGAGGGCCAAAGGGCCATTTCCAGTGCTGCACTGTTCTATGTTCTAAATTAAATTTCTTCCCGCCAACACTCTGCCGAACTATCCAGCTAATCCTTGTCTCACTGTGACTTGAGACAACCTTCGTCACCATCTCGGATTCCACCATTATTCATGTGATCTACAAACTTACTAATCAGACCACCTACCTTCTCTTCCAAGTCATAGTATATATATTCCTTCCAGTAAAACAGTTGTTACAGACATCCAGTCAATAAAACATACATCAAGCACTATTCTCTGCCTCCGACCT
>NW_027601361.1:0-139401 GCF_053455715.1 Rhinoraja longicauda | reverse complement strand
TGCAGCACAGACACTGAACCCTTGGCACCCCATAGTCATGATAACTGTTGCACCATTAGGTATGTAGCCTTCTACGCTGTGATGATTCAGGTGCTTATCCAGATGTTTCGCAAATGTTGTGAGAGAACCTGGCTCCACCACCTCTTTAGACAGTTCCTTCCATATTACATTACCTTCTGTGTGGGGGAGAAAAATTCCCTCTCACAACTTATCACCTCGTACTGATGTCCTTTTCGTTTAGACAGCTGTACCATCGGAAATAGATTCTTACTATCTATCCCTCTCATAATTTTGTATATCTAGGTCACATCATTCCCATTAACCTTCCCCAGTCCAGGAAAACATCCCCATCCTATCCAATCCTTTATATTTGAACTGCTGTCATTCAGATAACATCCAGGTAAATCTCTTCTGCACCTCCTTCAGCGCACTCAATTCGAACTACAGTGTGGTGACCAGAACTGAATTCAATACTTCAGATGTGGTCTAACCAATGTTTTATGAAGATGTTACATGATGCCCATGTTCTTATATTCTCTGCCGTGGCTGATGAAGGCAAGGGACATTCCCTCGTCACCATCTTAAATATCTGTGTTGCCACTTTTTGGGATCTATGAACTTGTACCTCAGTCTTTATTTACCAACATTTCTTAGTGCACAACCATTGACTGTATAATTCTTGTCCCTGTTTAGCTTCCCAAATGCATAACCTTGCTGCACTTATGGGAATTAACTTAAAAATTTCCCACACTCCACCCAGCTAAAGAATATCATGCTGTAACCTTAGACAATCCACCTCCAATGCTAGAGTAAAATTAGAGTTTGTGTTACTATTAGAGTTATTTTTAGAGTAAAGGACAAAGTCGGAGAGAACTTTCAAAAACCTGGTCAGAAGGCAGCTTTCTTGACAAACATGGTTGAGTAAGCCAGCATTGTTAGATTTGTTTCTGGGGAAATGAGATGGCCCATGTGTGCATGAGAGAATGCTTCAGGAGTAGGAATCATAAGATTGATAGTGTTTGGATTAGTAAACAAGAAGAGCAGGGAGAACTTTAAAGTAGGTCTGCTTAATCTGACGAGGCTAATTTCAGTGGGATCTGGATGATGTGGAATGACATCAGAACAACAGGTGTGCTCTGAAGATCAGGTGTTTTGTATGTAGGCTGAGTATGTTTCTCCCAAAGGGAAAGATAATGGGGTCAAAGCCTGTGCTCCTTGGATGACAAAGGAGGGAGAGAGAACTTGCTGGAAGAAGAACGTGTGGACGATGCATGTGTGGGAAGGAACTAGATGCTGGTTTATACTGAAGATAGACACAAAGTACTGGAGTAACACAGCAGGATGGGCAACATCTCCAGAGAAAAGGAATAGGTGATGTTTCGGGTTAGAACGTCTGAAGAAGGGTTCCGACCCAAAACGTCACCTGTTCCTTCTCTGCAGAGATGCTGCCTGACTGGTTGAGTTACTCCAGTATTTGGGGTGTATGATGCATGTCAGGTGAATAACTAGAGGAAAGCAGGCGGATTGTAGTAAGCTGAGTGGGGAAGTGTGAAGGAAAATAAGGCAAGCAATGAAAGAGCTTGAGAAGAGAATGACAGTTGTCATGAAGGGAACCCCGAGGTCTTTGTATATGCATGCAAACAGTGGGTGGGTCGGTCATGGGCCGGTGTGGTGCAAATTAGTGATGAAGCAAATCATCTTTGCAAAGAAGATGCTGCCAGAAGTGGGGAAACAACAGAGATAATCAATGGCATGAAAATTGATAGGGAGGAGGTACTAGAAAGGCTGACGATGTTTTAATGTAAAAGGTTCACACTAGAATCTTATAGACGAGCATGGGAGGACGAATTGAATCAACTCATAATGCAAGATATATGGGATGAAAGTTTACAACATATACACCAATGTTCATTAAATACTAGACATTCCTTAATACAATTTAAAATAATACATAGATTACATTATTCGAAGACGAAATTAAATAGGATTTTTCCTAGTATCTCTCCTATTTGTGATAAATGTCAATTTCAAGAAGCTCATTTAACTCATATTTTCGTAACTTGTATAAAAATGCAAAACTTCTGGTTGGAGATTTTAAAAATAGTTTCTAAAGTTATTAACAAGCAATTGGATATGGATCCAAAATTAATTATATTAGGATTATCAGAATATACTACAAACTTTACAACAAGTCAGGTACATTTTCTTGATTACAGTCTAATAACTGCGAAAAAATTAATACTTAAATTTTGGAAAAAACCAATAACCCCCACAATTAAAATGTGGACTACGGAAATGACAGAGACCCTGCATTTGGAAAAAATAAGATTTGCCTTAATTGACAAACCTGAGTTATTTTTAAAAATATGGTCTCCATTTATTGAATTTTTAGAAAAGTAAATGGGTTTGGCACAGGACTAAAATAAAATTTTTTAAATTAAAGTTGAAACTTGAGTTAGGGGTTGGATGTACAACTGTGGTTATTGTCTCCCGGATCTACTCCCTTTAATTTTTATAGTTATATCTTTTTTTTAATCCTCTTATTCTCTCTTCCCAATAGTTTATAGTTATTTTTATTTTTTTTTCTCTCTTTAAAAATTTAAAAATTGAAGCTATGTAAGAACTCTGTAACAAATGTGTCTTTTATTTCTATTTGTACATATGCTTTTCAAAAATTAAAAAAATAAAATAAAAGGTTCACACTGATTCATAGAGAATGGAGGGATATGGATCATAAGTGCGGCACGGTGGCGCGGCAGTAGGGTTGCTGCCTTACAGCGCCAGAGACCTGGATTTAATCTCAACTATGGGTGCTGGCTGTACGAAGTCTGTACCTTCTCTCCGTGACCTGGGTGGGCTTTCTCCGAGTGCTCGGGTTGCCTTCCACACTCCAAAGACTTGCAGGTTTGTAGGTTAATTGTCGGTAAAATTGGCCCTAGTGAGTGTAGGATACTGTTAGTGTGCGGGGATCGCTGATCGGTACGTACTCTGTGGGCTGAAGGGTCTGTTTCCGCGCTATATCTCTAAACTAAACGAAAACTATAAGCAGGCAGAGGAAATTGGTTTAACCTGACATCATGATCGGCATGGGCATTGTGGGCCGAAGGGCCTGTTCCTGTGCTGTATTGTGTTCCAAGTTACCAGGTGTGGATGTGATATACCTATGTGATATACTGCTGAGGGTGGAGTTCCCAAAAATGTCCAATCCTCTGTGCAAACAAGTGAGGTGCTGGAGATCTGGAAAATAGCAAATGTAACACCAAAATAAAAATGGGGGAGAAAGGACATGCCCAGTAACTACAGGTCGTTCGGTTAATCCTGGTGGTGACGAAGTTCTTAGAAACGAGTCAAAGTTAAAATTAAACGCCCAGTAAATTTGTTAATGAAGAGACATCACTGATTGTTAAAGGCAAATAATTGTTGTCTAATCTGGTTAAATTTCTTTAGAACATAGAACAGTTGAGGACGAGAAAGGGGGCTTCAGCCCACAATGTCTGTGTGGAAAATACTGCCAGTATGTAATAGGGGAAGGTTGAATAAGAAGAATAGTGGCAACCATTTTCAGAAGACTGAATGGATTTCCAGAAGACATGAGAAGGTCTATCCAAAGGCATATTAGCCAGACTGTTGTTTGGAATTAAAAGACCAGTAACTGCAAACATAAGAGATTAGATGAAGGCAGGAGAAGAGTAGAGGTGAATGGTTGTTTATCAGACTGGAGGATGATAGGTGTTCCCAGGAGTCCCTGCCTTAACCATTGCTTTTTTATATCTGTATATAGCAGTCATGTTTATGCAGTGAGCAGGTGTGATCTAGTGTAAGAAAATAACTGCAGATGCTGGTACAATCGAAGGTATTTATTTCACAAAATGCTGGAGTAACTCAGCAGGTCAGGCAGCATCTTTTATTTCACAAAGTGCTGGAGTAACTATTTCACAAAATGCTGGAGTAATATTTATGTTACATGAGTAACATAGGTGTGATCTAGCGTTCACTGCTTGTTAGGATGGTGAAAACAGAGCTAATTGAGTCTTTCAGAAGGGAATTAGCTGGGGATGTGAATGAATGATGTGCAGGATTATTGAGAAAGAAGGAATGAATGGGACAGATGGGATTATTTTACAAAGCAGCAAAATCTGGATGGCCTCTTGTGCCATTTAATTTGTAATAAACGTCATTATGAAGTAATTTTTGATGATGCCTCTCTCTGAGAAGGACAAAGCTAATTAATGGGATTATCCGCAGAGCTAAGCCTATGTTTTCCATTGTGGAGTATATATCGTTAATAACCATTTCAAAAAATATATTGCTTTCTATTTTGATTTAAATGTTTTTGCTACTTTTGGTCTATGCGCAATGTTGTGTATCATCTTGCATAACGAACTTTCCAATCAAGCATTATATTCATGAAATTGTTTTTTCCATTGTACTCATACATTAATTCGAACGGTTCAATATGCTATTGGCTGTTTTAGCTTTGCATGTTCAAATATGGTTGTATAAACCATAGGCTTTCAGTAAACTGACTGTTACTTATAGCTTGAGGTTGGTTCTCTCCATGTCATGATCCTCTTGAGGTGAATTGAGAGTGAAATACTGATGCTCGATTTGAGTATCAGCTGTGAGTATTCAACTCAATTGTTTATTAACAACAAATTGGGTATCATAGGTCACCAAATCTAAATCCTAATCAGTTGAAATTTCATATTTACCTTGTGATCCCCTTGAAGATATCCTAATCTCGGTATCATCTTTACTCTTCTAATAGACACATATTGAAATCAGGCTCGGGAGGCACAGTGGTGCAGCGGTAGAGTTACTACCTTACAGCGGTGGAGACCCCGGTTTGACCCTGACTATGGGTGCTGTCAGTATGGAGTTTGTATATTCTCCCTGTGTCCGTTGGGCCCTCCGGTTTCCTCCCACATTCCAAAGACCTGCAGGTTTGTAGGTTAATTGGCTTCTGTAAATAGTCTCTAGTGTGTAGGATAGAACTAATCTATGGGTGATTGCTGGTCGGCGCTGACTTGATGGGCCGAAGGGCCTGCTTCCACGCCGTATCACACTAACCCAACAAGTGCATTCAATGTGATGGGCCCAAAGATAATAGAGCAGAGCAAGATAGACCACTCGACCCTAAAAACCGTAGTATCTCATGGCGCCATTTTAGTAGGCAGAAACTTACAGAAACATTTAAAATGAAAAATAACAAAAATCTGTGAATTGATAGATGAGATATATTCTGCATTTTAATGGTGTCATCACACATACTGTTCCCCCAAAACACTGATTACACTGCGAGAGGCATAACGGACGGCGGGTTTTGCCTATTAAAATGGCGAACGTTACGCTCCTTTGCGTGCTACACTTCAGTATAGGTGATTTCGACGGAGTGGTCCATCTTGCTCCTCTAGTATCTTTGGATGGGCCTGACTAAGGGCACTGTGTAAACCAGCCCAAACTGAGGAACATAAATATGTTAAGTATGGATCAATCACAATAGGTAAATAGTCCCAAGTGATAGTGATAGTCTTAATGGTGTGATTCCTCTGATTTTTAGAGTTCATTCTCTTGGTATCAGCTAGATCCAGGCCACAGGACTCCAGTTCGAAAAACAACCTTCCACCATCATCCTCTTCTTTCTCCCTTCCTCCCATCAAGCCAATTCTCTATCCAGTCGGCTAACTCTCCCAGATTCCCACGTGATCTAACGTTCCAGAGCAGCCTACCATGCAAAACCCTATCAAATGCCTTGCTGAAGACCATGTAGGCAACCTCTACAACTGTACCCTGGTCAACCTGTTTGGAGCAGGTGAGAATCGTATGTGTCAAACATGTACAATTACAATTAAGGTGGTACCGCACCATCGCACATGAGCTCTGGCAGCGGGGGACCACGTCCCATGCGGTTCTGGACACTAGATAAAATATATCACGTGAGATGACCCTAATGCGAGTGTTGGTGTGGTCACTGCCAAACCCAATGTTATTTCTGATGCCACACTACCTTAACTAATCTTTTTTAGTTACAATTTTCCCAGTAAATCTCCTTTGCACCCTCCACAGAACAATCAATTTGTTTTACAGGTTCAGAGTGGAAACAGGCCTTTCGATCGACTGAGTCCATGCCCACCAACATGAAAAATAACAAAAGTCTGTGAATTGATAGATGAGATATATTCTGCATTTTAATGGTATCATCACACATACTGTTCCCCCAAAACACTGATTACACTGCGAGAGGCATAACGGACGGCGGGTTTTGCCTACTAAAATGGCGGACGTTACGCTTCTTTGCGTGCTGCACTTCAGCATAGGAGATTTCGACGGAGTGGTCCATCTTACTCTGCTCTATTATCTTTGGATGGGCCTGACTAAGGGCACTGTGTAAACCAGCCCAAACTGAGGAACACAAATATGTTAAGTATGGATCAATCACAATAGGTAAATAGTCCCAAGTGATAGTGAACAGCTCTTAATGGTGTGATTCCTCTGATTTTTAGAGTTAATTCTCTTAGTATCAGCTAGACAGCTATTCAAAAGCATTATGCATTGATTCAGGAGCTTCCCATCGGGAAATATTACTTGATGATAAAGAAGGCATGATTAATGTATAACTCTCACAAAATAGAATTTGGTGAGGCTTTTTTGGTATGTTCAGGCTGAGGGCATAATGTGCTGGGTACACATAACCTATCGTAAACTTTATAGATGGTGCAAACAGATGGCCGATAATATACCGGTGGACAGTTTAGTGAAATGGGCCCTGGGAGAAGAAATTCAGCAGTAGATTGTGGAGCAATACATTTTGTTGAGAACAATGAAGAAGGCAGAATAAATTAATGGGACCATTTTAAAGCAGAAACCAGGAGAAGGATTCTAGATTGTTCACAAGTAAATGTTCGGATAGACTCGGATAGAGTGGATGTGGGAGAGTCTCGGTCTAGAGGTCATTGCCTCAGAATTAAGGAAGGAGATGTGGAGGAATTTCTTTAATCGGAGTGTGGTGAATCTGTGGAATTCTTTGCCACAGAAGGCAGTGGAGGCCAAGTCAATAGATATTTTTAAGGCAGAGATAGATAGATTCTTGATTAATATGGGTGTCGGGGGTTATGGGGAGAAGGGAGGAGAATGGGGTTAGGAGGGAGAGATAGATCAGCCATGATTGAATGGCGGAGTAGATGGTGGGCCGAATGGCCTAAATCTGCTCCTATCACTTATGACCTTATGACTTAAAATGCTGGAGTAATTCAATGGGTCAGACAGCATCTCTGGAGAAAAGGAGTCTGATGAAGGGTCTTGACCCGAAACGTCACCTATTCCTCTTCTCCAGAGATGCTGCCTGACCTGCTGAGTTACTCCAGCATTTTGTGTCTATCTTCAGTGTAAACCAGCATCTGCAGTTCCTTCTTACATATTAAATGTTTGGATATTGCAGGACAACAGAAAGCTCTTCATTTGATGTTATATTATCTCTGGATGTAAAAGGAGGTCATTTCACAATCAGGCTAAATTAGCTCGATCCTAAACCCCGACTAATTTTACCGTTACTCTGCACATTTCCATCAGCATTTACCTTCACTCCAGGGGTAATTTACAGTGGCCAATAAATCCTCCAAACTGCAATCTTTAGGGTGTGGGAGTAAACTGGAGCACCCAAGGCAAACTATGAAGTGCAAACTCCACGTACACCCAAGGTCACGGTTCAATGGTGTGCAGTTTTGGTCTCCTAATTTGTGGAAGGACATCCTTGAAATTGAGGCAGTGCAGCGTAGGTTCACGAGGTTAATCCCCGGGATGGCGGGACAGTCATACGAGGAAACATTGGGAAGGCTGGGCTTGTATTCACTGGAGTTTAGAAGGATGAGAGGGGATCTTATAGAGACGTATAAAAAGACTGGACAAGCTAGATGCAGGAAAAATGTTCCCAATGTTGGGGGAAAAGTCAGAACCAGGGGCCACAGTCAAAGAATAAAGGGGAGGCCATTTAAAACTGAGGTGCGAAGAAACTTTTTCACCCAGAGAGTTGTGGAATTCTCTGCCACAGAAGGCAGTGGAGGCTAATTCACTGGATAAATTTAACAGAGAGTTAGATTGAGCTCTAGAGGCTAGTGGAATCAAGGGATATGGGGAAAAGGCAGGCACAGGTTACTGATTGTGGATGAACAGCCATGATCACAATGAATGGTGGTGCTGGCTCGAAGGGCCAAATGGCCTCCTCCTGCACCTATTTTCTATGTTTATTGTCACGTATGCACTGCACAGTGAAATTCTTTACGAGTTGTGATATTTTGGCACCATTTACAAAAAGGTCCAAAGTCCGGTCGGTCCACATGCTGGAGGTACTGGAGTGCCCCCAATACAGGTACGCTCCAGACTGCCTCCGTCGCCCTCGACCGCAATGTGTCCCGGGCGCCTCCTGCAGCCAACATTGAAGGTGCTGGAGGCAGTACCCCGGTCCCTCTCCTATCAGGTCACTTCTCTCATCCATCGTCACCAGTGGCTCCCTGTTCCTTGACTCTCTGCTCAACCTGAGTCACTGGAGCTGTGAGGGAACAACTCTACTAACTAAAAGATAGTCACCATTGTAATATATATTAAAAAAATGCACTGGACAATTTGCACGCAATTGTTCTACAGTGTGGTCATGTGATCTCTTATATCCGCCTAAGACTGAGGGGAGGACCTTTTACAATGTCCTATTCAAAAGTCAGCACCACGCTTGCAGTGCTCCCTTAGTACTGGACGGCACTGAAAAGTCAGCCTGGATTTCCATGCCTATGTCTCAGGCACAAGACTTGAACCCACAACCTTATGAGGCAGAGACAAGGATGCCACCAACTGAGTAGAGATAACTAGAATGATGGGAGGGATGAAAGACCTCAGTTACAGAGAAAGGTTGTAGATTTGACAGAGGTGTTCTAACTCATGAAAGGCTTTAATGACTAAATCAAAAGAACCAATTGGTGAAGGGCCAGTGGGCAAGGGTTTAAGGTGGGTTTAAGGGCAAAGATTCTGAGTAACTTGGGAAGCCATTTGTATTCTCTGTATTGTGACCACAGCTGTGTGTAGTGTGACCACACGGCAGCACAGTGGGCAGCGGTTGAGTTGCTGCCTTACAGCGCCAGAGACCTGGGTTTGATCCTGACTACCGGTACTGTCTGCATGGAGTTTGTACGTTTTCCTTATGACCACATGGGTTTTCCTCGGGTACTCCGGTTTCCTCCTGCACTCCAAAAGACGTGCAGGTTTGTAGGTTAATTGCTTTGGTAAAAATTGTAAAATGTCCATTGTGTGTCGGATAGTGTTAGTGTATGGGGATCGCTGGTCGGCGCAGACTCGGTGGTCCGAAAGGCCTGTTTCCGCACTGTATTTCTGTATGGGTATCTCTGCACTGCATGGATTGGCTATGTAAGCAGGTTCAGTTATGTAGGTTCAGCACTAACATTACAAAGAGAATGTCATACAATCCCAGCTGTTATCAGGCAACTGAATCATCCTACCATAACTAGAGAGAGGTCCTGAACTACTATCTAGCTCATTGGTGACCCTCGGACTATCTTTAATCGGACTTTACTAGCTTTAGCTTGCACTAAGTGTTATCCCCTTATCATCTGTCTATACGCTGTAAATGGCTCAGTTGTAATCATGTATTGTCTTTCTGCTGACTGATTAGCACGCAACAAAAGCTTTTCACTGTACCTCGGTACATGTAACAATAAACTGAACGGAAATGAACAATCTTGGAGAGAAAGTTAACTCCACTGAGAAATTGCAAGGGTGAGGGTAACTAGGTCAATGAGCAGGCGTGGGCAATCTTCTATGCTGTTTCTTTTTATGATTCTAAAGCTGTTTCCCAATCACGTTGCTGAATAGGTTATCATTCAAAAGAACCATTCCCATGGTATCATTGGTAGGATATGCCACATGATATTGAAACCATTTTGAGGGACAAATTGGAAAGCTTCCAAACACTGGGAATATAATAGATGTCAACCTCTGCATGTTAAGTGTTCTGGAGCAACACTCCAGGTTCTGGTTTGTACTGTGGCTAGGGTTAATGGCATATCATGCTGACTACACTATAGCCTCTGGCACTATTCAATACATCATGTAACCACTCGTGTAGCCACATTCTCTGTCTATAAGCACTCACAACTTCACAATCATCTGGCTAGAAATTTGATTGCGCCCAGATTTTTGTACTAAATCTGCTTTGCAGTTAGCCCACATCTATTTGTACGTGTATAATAATCTGAATCTTTGGAGGCATGTTTTAGTTTTAGTTTAGTTTTAGAGATACAGCATGGAAACAGGCCTTTCGGCCCACTGAGTCTGCATTGACCAGCGATCACCCATACACTAGTTTTATCCTACACACTAGGAACAATTTATGGAAGCCAGTTAATCTACAAACATGCACATCTTTGGGATGTGGGAGAAAACCGGAACGTCCAGAGAAATCCCGCACTGTCCCAGGGAGAATGTGTGAATGCTGTACAGATGGCACCCGTAGTTAGGACTGAACCCGGGTCTCTGGCGCTGTGAGACATGTTAGACTGAATGGCATGCAAACAAAACCTCCTCACATTTAAAAATAGGGGTCACCCATATGTTAGTCAGGTGTGAGGCCATTTCACAGGGTGTTTGGAACTCCCTTCCTTAAGGGAGGTTGACACAAGGTGTGGAATCCTTTAAAAATGAATCCAATAAAAACATGGAGGTGAGAGGGTACATGGGATTTTCAGATTAATGCCATGCGCTATTAAACATGGTATGGGGGGGGGATATATATATAGATGTGGTGAGAAAATTAGTTAAAAGACAGAAAAGAGAGTACAAATAAATAGGTACTATTGGGAGGAGGTGACAAATCAGTTCAGTGTGGTTGATTGTCACGTGTACCGAGATACAGTGAAAAGCTTTTGTTGCGTGCTAACCAGCCAGCAGAAAGACAATACATGATTACAATCGAGCCATTCGCAGTGTACAGATACGTGATGGATGACAGGCACGATGAGATGCCACAGCGATGAATGTGGGTGCCTCAGATGTTCACAATCTCTATCGATCTGGATGGAGGAGCCAAGTGCAACAGAGGCAGCTAGGTGGCAGTGTGGGCTGTGAGGAGGTTATGTGAATGGACCAGGATGTGGCAAATGGAATATAATGTGCAAAATTTATGATGTCAAACACTTTGATGGAACAAATTGAAACGCGGAGTATTTTTTTTAAATGGAGAGAGATTGAAAGACATCAGTGTCAGAGAGACCTGGGTGCCGTTGTACACAAAACACTGGAGGAACTCAGCGGGTCAGGCAGCATCTCTGGAGAACATGAATAGGTGAAGTTTCGGGTCAGGACCCTACTTTGGACTGGTGGGGGTGGGAAGAGAAAGCTGGAAGAGAAGTGGGTGGTGGGGACAGGACAAAGCCTGGTAAGGCTTTGATTTCTTAATTATTGATTTCTCTAACCTCAAGTAACCCCTTGCACGCCCTCTCTCTCCGTCCCTCCACACCCTAGTCACCGTACTAGAATCACTGTCGTCCTGTTGAGTTTCACTGTCCCTATAATTGGTTATCTCTACACCTACAGCCAACAATGGCCCATTGTGGGCTCCACCATTCCTTGATCATCATTGCTTTTTGCATATCTTTTGTTCTATGTGCCTTTTGTATCTCCTGTTTCACTTTCCGCTGACTCATTCTGAAGAAGGGTCTCAACCCAAAACATCACCTAGTACATGTAGGATAGGGCTAGTGTTCAGGGGATCGCTTGTCGGCACGGACTCTGTGGTCCAAAGGGCCTATTTCCTCGCTGTATCTTTCAACTAAACTAAACTAAAAGTGTTTGGCAAAATGGTAGTCGAGTCTATTAGTGATATTGACCTTTATTGCAAGTAGATTTGTGTACAAGAGTGGAGCTTCGTTGCTCTAATTACATAAGACCCCAGTGAAACCATATCTGGTATTTTATTCCAACCTAAAGAAGGATATGTATAATGTGATAGAGTGATTAAGTTTATTTTAGGAGATCAGGCAGACTGGGCCTCTATTATCTTGAGTAAGGGAATCGAGAAGCAGAGGACATGGGTGAGGGAGGGAGAAACATTTAATTAAGACCGGAGGGGTCATTTTTTCCACACAAAGAGTGGTGGGTGTATGGAACGAGCTGCCGGAAGAGGTAGTTGAGGACGGTACTATTGCAATGTTTAAGAAACATTTGGACAGGTACATGGATAGGACAGGTTTAGAGGGATATGGGCCAAACACAGGCAGGTGGGACTAGTGTAGATAGGAGATTTTGGCTGGTGTGGGCAAGTTGGGCCGAAGGGCCTGTTTCCATGCTGTATGAATCTATGACTCTATGATGAGCTGGAGGCAAGAAAAGACCAGGACCAATGAGGGCCGGTCCCAAATGACCTCAGGCAGGGTGGTGCCTGGTGAGCCCATTATTGGCCAGGGAAAGTGTGATCTCAAGAGGGAAACAATGTGGGGAACTGTGGAACTGGTAAAAAGAACTATGAAGGAGGAAGGGGGCAATGGGGAGGGGTGGGGGGTGGGAAGTGTGCTGGCCAGTTTGAGATCAAGAAGGGCGGCACGGTAGCGCAGCGGTAGAGTTGCTGCTTTACAGCGAATGCAGCGCCGGAGACTCAGGTTCGATCCTGACTACGGGTGCTGCACTGTAAGGAGTTTGTACGTTCTCCCCGTGACCTGCGTGGGTTTTCTCCGAGATCTTCGGTTTCCTCCCACACTCCAAAGACGTACAGGTATGTAGGTTAATTGGCTGGGTAAATGTAAAAATTGTCCCTAGTGGGTGTAGGATAGTGTTAATGTACGGGGATCACTGGGCGGCACGGACTTGGAGGGCCGAAAAGGCCTGTTTCCGGCTGTAGATATATGATATGATATGATATGATGGCTGTTGGGTCTCTGGAAAAGCATTAAGGTGGATAAATGGCCAGGGCCTGATGGGATCAATCCCAGGTTATTGAGAGAGACAGAGAAGAGATTGCAGGGGCCTTGACGAAGATCTTTGTATTCTCTCTAGCCACATGCAAGGTCCTGGATAAGGGGAAGCATTGCCAACATCATTCCTTTGTTAAAGAAGGGAAGTAGACATAATCAGGGATATTAATGGCCAGTGAACCTTACATCAGTGGTAGGGAAGCTATAGGAGAGGATGCTTTGGAATAGGATTTATCTGCAATTGGAAGAGAATGGGTTAATAGAGATAGTCTGGAGAGGTTTGTCCGTGGCAGGTCATATCTTATGAACTTGATTAGGTTTTATGAGGAGATGGTAAAGTGATCAATGAGGGCAGTGGATGTTATTGACATTGATTTTAGTAAGTAATTTGATAAAGTCCCTCATGGCTGATTGGCTGATCCAGAAGATTAAAATGCGTGGGATCCACAATGAATTCGAAGTTTGGATTCAGAACTGTCTTACCGGTAGAACACAGAGGGTAGAGATGGAAGGGTGTATATTCTGGCTGGAGGTCTGTGACCAGTGGAGTTCTGGGATCTGTGCTGGGATCTCTGTTGCTTATGTTATTTTAAAATGACTTGGACGTAAATGTAAATGGGTCGGTTAGTAAGTTTGCAAACAACACCAAAATTGGTGGAATTTGTGGACAGTGAGGAAAGCTGTCAGTGGGATATGGATCAGTTATAGATATGGGCAGAGAAATGGCAGATGGAGTTTAATCTAAACAAGTGTGGCATGTTGCATTTTGGGAGGTCGGGCGTAAGGGGAAAGTATACAGTTAAGGCGATTGCATAATATTGCAGGTTTATAAAACTTTAGAGTATTGTGTGCAGTTCTGCTCATCCCATCACCAAAAGGATGTGTAGGCTTTGGAGAAGGCGCAGAAAAGGTTTCCGAGAATGCTGTCTGTATTTTTCTCTTCTTCTTCTTAAGCCCTTGGCTCCTCTAGGGAGCGTAGGCCATTGACAAATGTCCTCCACCTCACTCGGTTGTTGGCGGTTCTTTCGAGATCTCCCCAGTTGAGCCCACTCCCAGACATTTCTGCCTGGACACCTCTTCTCCAGCTGTTCCTGGGGCGACCTCTTTTCCTTTTACCTTGGGGGTTCCATTTCAGGGCTTGCCGGGTGATGTTTGTGGCAGGTTTTCTGAGGATGTGTCCAATCCAACTCCATTTTCTCTTTCGAATTTGTAAATCAATGGGATCCTGGCTTGTTCTTTTCCACAGGTTCACATTGCTTACTTTGTCTCTCCTCCAGATGTTTAGTATTCTCCTGAGGCAGGTGTTAATGAATTAAAGGGTATTAATTATAAGAGGGAATTGGACCAACTTGCATTGTTTTCTCTGGAGTGTCAGAGTTGAGGGGACACCTGATAGAAGTAGATACAATTCTGAGTGGCAAAGATAAGGTAAACAGACGGAAACTTTTCCCTGGGGTAAAGATGACAGGACTTAGCTTTAAGGTCAGTGGGGGAAAGTTTAAAGATGCGCAGAGCAGGTTTTTTACAGGGAGTGATGGGTGCCTGGAATGCACTGCCAGGGTCGGGAGTGAAAGCAGATACAATAGTGGCGTCCAAGAGGCTTATAGTTAGGCACATGGATATGCAGGGAATGGAGGGATATGGATCACATGCAGGCAGAGGAGATTAATTCGGCATCATGTTTAGTTCAGACGTTGTGGGCAGTATGTACGTTAGTATAATGTGCGTGTCTGCTAAAATCAAGATTTTCTATGTACCTGTACCTCACCATACTAGTGCATATGATAATAAACTTGATAAACCTGATTTGAATAGGAACTGGTTAGGTGCAGTATGTTCTATGCGTCTTTATCTTCTGTAGAGCTGTCCCAAGACCTTTGTATAAACTCATTGCTCCTGTTCTGGATGCAAATGCAGCAGCTTTGGTATTAAGGGAGGGTCACTGTTTTGTCTGTTTATATTAAATGAACAATGTTTATACTAACTTAAACCTTAGTTTACATCATCCCTCACACCCTTATCTCCTGTGTTAACTGTGCATCATCACAGAATAACGGGGCGGCACAGCGGTAGAGTTGCTGCCTTACAGCGCTTACAGCGCCAGAGACCCAGGTTCGATCCTGGCTACGGGTGCTTGCCTGTAAAGAGTTTGGACGTTCTCCCCGTGACCTGCGTGGGTTCTCTCTGAGAACTTCAGTTTCCTCCCACGCTCCAAAGACGTGCAGGTTTGTAGGTTAATTGGTATAATGGTATAAATGAAAGAATTGTCCCTCGTGGAGGATAATGTTAATCTGCAGGGATCGCTGGTCGGTACAGACTCAGTGGGCCGAAGGACCTGTTTTTGCGCTGTATCTCTAAACACTAAAAGAAAACTAAACTAAACATTCAATATAGTGTTCCAATATATTAAATTCAATTTACAGGTCACCTTGAACCACTCTTGTCAAAAGAACAGCAGAGAAATAGGCCCTGCTGCCCATTGAGTCCATGCCAAACACCAGACACCTATTTACGCTAATCCTACATAAATTCCATTTTTTAATCACCCCCAAATTCTCATCTACTTCCCCTGATTTTACCATTCAGCTACACATTAGCAGTAATTTACACCAGTCAACTAGCCCACCAATTTGCACAGGCTGTGGGTGGAAACCAGACCACACCAGAAGAAACCCTTGCAGTCACAAGGAGAACATGCAAACTCCACACAAGCAGCATCCGAGGTCAGTATTGAACCTATCACAGGGTATCACAGTTCTTCAGATTCCAATACCTTCTTCTGGATGGCAGGAGTGAAAGGAAAACATGGCCAGGGTGGTGTGGGTCCTTGATGATGCTGGCTGTCTTTTTGAGGCAGCGCCTCCTGTAGATCCCTTTCATGGTGGGGAGGTCAGTAACACTCTCCATATTAGAATGGTGGGAGCATCTTCCCCTGAAGGACTACAGCATTCAAGAAGGCAGCCATTGCCAAGAGGCAATGTTTAAGCCTGAAGAGGGGTCCTGTCCTCCAGAGAGGCTGCCCGACTCGCTGAGTTCCTCCAATACCTTGTGTCTCTTGGTCATCAATTGTGTTTCTTGTTGAAGATTCCAGCATCTGCAGCTCCTTGTGTCTCTATTATTATAGTTTAGAGTTTAGTTTAGAGATACAGTGGGGAAACAGGCCCTTCAGCCCACTGAGTCTCTGCCAACCAACGATCACCCATATATATACTAGTTCCAGTCCGCACACTAGGGACAAATTTTTACAGAAGCCAATTAACCTACAAATTTGATTTGATAGCATCGATACGGAAGCGACATTCAAAATCTCGTTGTACTTGTACAATGACAATAAAGGATATTGTATTGTATTGTATTGTATTGTATTAAACCTGGGAGGAAACTAGTGGGTATGGGGAGAAGGCAGGAACGGGGCACTGATTGAGAATGATCAGCCATGATCACATTGAATGGCGGTGCTGGCTCGAAGGACCGAATGGCCTCCCGAATTGTCTATGGCACCCGGAGGAAATCCATATGGTCACAGGAAGAACGTACAAACTTTGTACAGACGGCACCCAAGGTCAGGATTGCACCGGGGTCTCTGGCGCTGTGAGGCAGCAACTGTTCCGCTGCACCACTCACTGTACTGATGACACCAAACCGAGCTATGGACGTGGATCACATGAGGCAGCTCCAGTTCTCCCTTCTCACGGGTTCTTCCCTTTGCTTTAAAGGCCCCAAGGGAATGTGCAAAGGAGAACAGATTGCACTCACAAAGCAAGAGCCTCAGGCAATGACACGACTGACACGTAACTGTAATTAGCACAGCATTAACGAGCTGAACAAGCCTCACTCAGCCACATCATCAGTGCGAAGGTGACAACAATCTCCTTCCTCCCCACAGTGACCCGGCACTCTGCAAGTGATTACTGGGACTGAATGCATGTAAAGCACAGGTGTTGCTTGTAACACCAGCCGTGATTTTCAAATTCTAGAAATTCTCCACAAGGGATTAATTTATTTGTTTGAAACTGCAGGCATTATCCACGTCAAGATAAATAAACCAACAATGTCAGCTTGAGCTTGTCCTTTTTGGCGATGGATCCATTTGAAAATATAATACAGATAAACCCTCCTGTACGTCCGCTGATCTGAACGCACCCATAAACTGGGGTTGGTACATAATTGGAGACACCAGAGGCTGCAGATGCGGGAATCTTGAGCAAAAAAACAAACTGCTGGGGGAGCTCTGAAAAAGGGTCCCGACCCAAAATGTTGCCTGTCCCATTTCCTGCTACAAATAGAACATAGAAACGTAGAACAGTTTAGCACAGGAACAAAGACTGAAGAAGGGTCTCAACCCGAAATGTCACCCATTCCTTCTCTCCAGAGATGCAGCCTGACCCTCAGACTGAAGAAGGGTCTCGACCTGAAACGTCACCCATTCCTTCTCTCCAGAGATGCTGCCTGAGTTACTCCAGCATTTTGTGTCTATCTTCGGTTTAAATCAGCATCTGCAGTTCCTTCCTACACATGATGATAAGTTAATCTGATCTGCTTGTACATGACAGTATAGCTGCTATAGCACATATACATGACAAATATATGTGCTATACTATAGCACATATATTTGTCATGTAACATGTTGACTGCACTTCCCAATATGCTGGATTTAGCTAATTTCCAAAGACAATATTTCACTTTTACAATTCTCAGCCACCCAGAGGTATTTTGTAGGCAGATGTTTCCAAACCACATTAAGTGGGAAACTGAGAGAGTGGGGGGTGGAGGGGAGGGGAGGGGAGGGGGGGGGGGGGGGGGGGAGGGGAGGGGGGGGGACGGCGACAAAGAAGACTGTAGGTGTTTGAATCTTGAACAAAAAAGAGAAATACATCAAATTTAAGCTGTGCCCTTTCTGCATTTTTTCTTCCCAGTTACTGTGTTACAGTGTTTTGATCAGAAACATTGACTCTGTTTATTTTTCCATATTTGCCTCATGACCTGCCTTTTTTTCCCCTACTGTTTTTATTACATAATCACAGTTACAAAGTACTATGTAAATCAAAACTGCTTGTGCGGTTTGCAGACGTCAGGTGTTAAGTTACAACATTATCATCCATATCCATGACGCCCTTGAGACCCCGCAGCGACCAGTGTTCAAGGAGACCTTCAATATCTCCGTGGACACCGACCGGGTGTGCTCTCTCCAGGGACACACGGGCATGGACACTGGCCTGGAAGAGGGACAGGTAGTTGACTCGGGCGGAACCCTTCGACTGCCTGCTGCCTGGACCATCTTGGTCAGGTTCGTGCAGGACCTGCTGAATGTTTCCAGCATTTTTCTGTACCTATAACCGATTATTTTATTGGTTGTGAATCTCTTGGAGACATCTTTTTTTTTTTTTTTTTAATTTTATTTAAATTTTAACAAAACAAATACATATTAAGTGCAAAGGAAATTCAAGTCACTTTTTGGACATGGACTGGTTGTCTACCTGTAGTTGAAGGCCTGCCTATTTACTGATTGTAAGGTGAATAATGGATTACACTGTAAATGTACATGGTTCAATTGCATCATCTTTTGTTTCCTTAATTTGCACAGAATGGAGATTATGGTACAAATTCATGCAAATAGTTTAAATTGGCAGTGCTTTTGATTGGAAGATCTAAGCACATTCAGATCCAGATTAGTTTATTGTCATATCCACCAGCGTGCAGTGAAATTCCTTGTTCACATGAAGCTCACAGAGTGAACAGTATAATTCAATAATGTCACAATGCCTACAAATTATTTGGGTGGCACAGTGGCACATCTGGTGGAACTGCAGCCTCACAGCGCCAAAGACCCGAGTTCGATCCTGACCTCGAGTGCTGTCTGTGCAAACTTTGCACATTTTCACTGTGACTGTGTGGGTTTCCTCCAGGTCCTCTGGGTTCCTCCCACATCTCCCACAAAAGTGTGCGAGTTAATTGGACAAATGTAAATTTCCCCTAGTTTGCAGGAAATGGATGCAAAAGTGGAATAACATAGAACTAAACAGTTGATCGATGGTCGGCATGAACTTGGTGGGCCGCAGGGCTTGTTTCCATGCTGTATCTTACATGCAGACAATCAATTTGCATCTGAACTGATAACAATGATAACATTAGTGGAGCTTTAACTGTATGATACTCATTTCCATTTCTTTCTGTATTGTAGTCTCAGCATGCAAATCTGCAGATGTTGGTGATAAGAAAAGCTTCCCTCTGGGTATCGGCACCAGGTATATTGAGATGTATTTATAGACGTACTTAGATGGCCACTTGAAGGCCATGGTGTTGGTCAAGATGCTGGAAAATGGGAAGGGTTAGAGAAGTAATTGATGACTGGGACATTTTCCAGCTTTATAACAAGGGCATATATATACACACTGAGCTTTTTTATTATATTCTTTACAGAGTACTATGTTTACATATTCTGTTGTGCTGCTACGAGTAAGAATTTCATTGTTTAATTTAGAGACACAGCGTGGAAACAGGCCCTTCAGCCCTCCGAGTCTACGCCGACCAGCAATCCCAGCACATTAACGTTATCATACACACACTGGAGACAATTTTTTACACATACACCAAGCCAATTAACCTACATATCTGCACGTCTTTGGAGTGTGGGAGGAAATGGAAGATCTCTGAGAAAACCTACGCAGGTCACGGGGAGAGCGTACAAACTCCGTACAGATAGCACCCGTAGTGGGGATGGAACCTGGGTCTCCGGCGCTGCTAGCGCTGTCAGGCTGCAACTCTACCGCTGGATATATGACAAGAAAACACTCTTGACTTGAATAAAATTCTATCATAGGACAATCAGATCTTTTACATTACTGATGACGTACGACTAAATTCAAACCTTTCTGTCGGCAGAAAATCCAACATCATGGACACTTGAGCGAGCTAATTCAAAATTGTTATTCAACCCTACTTGTTTCTGGGTTAAATTGGAAGATAAAAATTAATTCCCTGGGAAGAATCGATGGTCAAAAATCCATTGCCCCTCGCACAGGCCTCGCAAATGATCTTTAGAGTCACAAATTGTCAAGATATTGCAGCTCCTGAAACTAAGGTTTACGCGATGCACTTATTCACAGGCAAACGTGTCTACAAAAAGGTAATGATTCTCTTGGGCACATAGTACTCTGGCATGAATCCATAAAACAACCTTCTTGGCATCGGGCCACGACAGATTGATTAACAAGGCACAGTTGGATTTATTCTCCCTTTGACAGTTTAAGCTTTTTTAATTTTCTGGATTTAGTGCAGGGGATCGAGATACTAAATTATACTGTCTTCTTTCAATATGACCATTAACATCACTGCGTAGGAACTGCTTCATATAGCCCTGTATTACCGAGAGTCGAGTCTTAAGAGTCATAGAGTCAAACAGTGTGGAAACAGGCCCTTCAGCCCAACGTGTCAGTGGGTACCGTCTACACTAGTCCAACCTGCCTGCATTTGGCCCGTATCCCTCTAAACCTGTTCTATCCATGTACCTGTCTAAATATTTCTTAAATGTTGCGATATTTCCTGCCTCAATTATCTCCTCCAGCATTCCATACACACTTCACCGTCTATGTGAAAAAGTTACCCCTCAGCTTCCTATTAAATCATTCCCCCATAGCCTTAAACCTACGTCCTCTAGTTCTTGATTCCCCTACTCTGGGCAAGAGACTCTGTGCGTCTACCTGATCTATTCCTCTCGTGGGAGTAGCAGGATTGTTTTCTGGTGAAATGGTACCCACTGTGAAGTTGGTTCAGGCGCTCACAGTTACAGCCTGATGGCAGATATACACAGAGTCATCTGACTTTCCACACAATGCCCATTTCCACCCGTACCAAACAATATCAGAGCTTCACACCGACTGTTTAGTTTAGTTTAGTTTAGTTTAGTTTAGAGATACAGCACAGAAGCAGGCCCTTCGGCCCAACAAGTCCCCACCGACCAAAGATCCCCACACATTAACACTCGGGACAATTTACACAGAGCAAGCCAATTAACCTACAAACTACGTCATGCTGGGTCCTTGCATGAGATTGTTGCCACATAAAGGTTTACTCTGCTGACACTGGGAGCTCTGACTGGGCACTTCCAGATCACACCTTGGGACACCTTCCAAAGTCCACAGGTCTTGCAAAGACTGACAGGGGGCATTTCCTCCACAACTTATCTGCCAGATGTTTTATACACCAGAGAGTGGTTGATAATCTGGAATGTGCTGCCTGGGGAGGTGGTGGAATCGGATATAATCAGGACAATCCTCGGTGTAATCCTTTGGAAATGCTGATCATCTGGAACCTTCTTACTGTGCAATGTATTGGCATTGGTTTAATGGGGCCATGGTTTCTGTGCTCCTTTTGACTCACGACGTGCCACATCCTATTCTGACTCAATGTGTAGAAAGGAACTACAGATGCTACTTTAAACCAAAGATAGACACAAAAAGCTGGAGTAACTCAGCGGGTCAGACAGCATCTCTGGAGAGAAGGAATAGGTGATGTTTCGGGTCTGAAGAAAGGTCTCGACCCGAAACCTCACCTTTCCCTTCTCTTCAGAACTGCAGTCTCAATTTCGAGAGAGAGTTCGATTTAGCTCTTAGGGTGAAAGGAATCAAGGGATATGGGAAAAAAGCAGGAACGGGGTACTGATTTTAGATGATCAGCCATGATCATATTGAGTGGCGGTGCTGGCTCGAAGGGCCAAATGGCCTACTCCTGCATCTTTTTTTCTATGTTTCTATATTTCGCTGCTTCAAGCATTTTGTGTCTATTTCCTATTCTGACTCACCAGGTTCCCAGTTCCCAGTTTCCCTTCTGACTCACTAGAGTCCTGATTCTCATGCTCTCCTTAAACTGACCAGGATCTCATTCTCCACTGACCCTTTAGAGTTACCGGGTTCAATATTACATCTATATACTAAAACTCTCGTTTGTTTGTTCGTTTGTTCCAGAACTACAGCCAAAACGGTACACGATAGCGCAACAATTTTAGGCCCACCTTACTCATCGTCGTCCCTTTGGTGCTAATGGAAGGTTTCATTGAAATCGGTGTTATCTTTTTTAAGTTATTCACATTTTAAAATTTAAATCTATCTCCAAGGGAGGGAGGGGGAGGAGGGAGGATAAGGGGGTTGATGGGGATGGAGTGGGGGAGGGCAAGGTGGAGGGGGTGGAGGGAGAGGGGTTGGGGGCGGGGAGGGGAAGAGGTAGGGGAGGAGGGAGGGGAAGAGGTAGGGGAGGAGGGAGGGGGGTAAGGAGGGGGAGAGGGGGAGAGGGGAGGAGGGGGGAAGAGGGGGGAGTGGGGGAGGAGAGGGTGCTGCACCAATGCAGGAGAGGTTTGGGCCCAATGGGTCCACTTGGTCTACTTTATTATAAAATTATCTAACACTTTTTAAAAACGTGAATAAAAATATGTTTGATATTAATTGGGAGAATAACTTCCCAGGGATATTTTGGTTAACATATGAGGAGCATTTGAAGGCTCTGGGTCTGTACTCGCTGGAGTTTAGAAGGAAGAGGGGGATCTCATTGAAACCTACTGGATAATGAAAGGCCAAGATAGAGTGGACGTGGAAAGGGTGTTTCCAGGAATGAGAGAGTCTAGAATCAGAGGGCACAGCCTCAGAATAAAAGGGCCTCTCTTGAGAATGGAGATGAGGAGAAATTACTTCAGCCAGAGGGTGGCGAATCTCTAGAATTCTTTGCCCAGATTACTATGGAGGTCAAGCAGACACTAGATATTTTTAAAGTGGAGATTGATAGGTTCTTGACTAGTTAGGGTGGCAAAGGTTACAATGAGAAGACAGGAGAATTGGGTTCAGAGTGAAAAATAGATCAGACATGATTGAATGGTGGAGTAGGCTTGATGGCCAAATGGCTTACCTCTGCTCCTATGTCTTTTGGCCTAACATCTAATAGCCTAGAAAGTCGATACCACCAAAGCTTAGAGTGTGACAGATAATTGAGATTTACTGCAGTATATTTATTAGCAGATTCCTGAGATTAACAGAACAGTTCCTTCCCCTGCAACCGCAGAAGGTGCAACACCTGTCGCTGTACCTTCTCCCTCGACTCAGTCCAGAGATCCCAACAGTCCTTTCAGGTTAGGCAGAGGTTCACTTGCACCTCCTCCAACCTCATCTATTGTATCCGTTGTTCATTATGTGGACTCTTATACATCGGTGAGACCAAACGCAGATCGTTTCGCGGAACACCTTCGCTCAGCCTGTGTGAACCAACCTGATCTCCCGGTTGCCAGAAACTTTAATTCACCTTCCCATTCCTACAAAGACCTTTCTGTCCTCAGTCTCCTCCATTGTCAGACTGAGGCTAAACACAAATTGAAGGAACGACATCTCATATTTCGCATGGGCAGCTTGCAGCCCAGTGGTATGAATATTGATTTCTCTCACTTCAGGTAGCCCAAACATTCCCTCTCTCTCTATCCCTCCCCCATCCAAGTTGCACTAGCTTCTCGTTTTCACCCAACAAACAGCTTACAATGGCCTGTTTCCTTTATCATCGTTACATTTTTGCATATCTTTCATTCATTGTTCTTTATCTCTCCACATCACCGTCTATATCTCTCATTTCCCTTATCCCTATCCAGTCTGGAGAAGGTTCTCGACCCGAAATGTCACCCATTCCTTCTCTCCAGTGATGGTGCCTGTCCCGCTGAGTTACTCCAGATTTTTGTGTCTATCCTCATCTCTGTATCTCCCTCTCCCCCGACTCAGTCTAAAGGAGGGTCTTGACCTGAAACATCACTCATTCCTTCTGTCAGGGTGATTAATGCTGCCTGTCTCGCTGAGTACTCCAGAACTTTGTCTCTTTCTTTAGTTTAAACCAGCATCTGCAGTTCCTTCCTACACAATATGAACATTGAATTCTCCAATATCAGGTATCCTTCTAGCTGAGATTCCCACCAGGGAACCGGGTTCGATCCTGATTACAGATGCTGTCTATGTGGAGTTTGTAGGTTCTCTCCCTGACCGCATGGGTTATCTCCTGGTGCTCCGGTTTCCACCCACACTCCAAAGATGTACAGGTTTGTAGGTTAATTGGCTTTGGTAAAAGTTATAAATTGTCCCTCGTGTGTACGATAGTGCGATCGTGGCCGGCATGGACTCAATGAGCAGAGGGCCCTGCTTCTACTCTGTATCTCTAAAACTTTGTACACCGCTGTACACCTTCCTTTCCAGCCCCCAATCTCCCCGCTACCCTCCTTCTTCCTCCACCCACTCTCCTTACTCCAGGTATCCAATTTTTCTTCCCCTCTCCCCACCATCACTCCCTCTGGTTCTACATTTCACTTTCCACCGCCCTTTCTTATCAGATTCCACCATCTGCACCCTTTTGTCTCTTGTGCACTTGTCACCTCCAGTCTCGGTTACTATCTCCACCTTTCTCTCCCCCACTTGACCCATGTCTCCATTAATCCACATACACAGTAGAAGGGTCTCAGCTGCACCCACCTACCCACCCATCACTTGCCAGTTCTTGGCCCACCCCTTGTCCTCATCTCTCCAGACCACCTGTTTTTTCCCCTCCACCATCAGCCCCGAAGAAGGGTCTCCACCCGAAATCTCATTTTCCTCCACAGATGCTGCCTGGTCCGTTGAGTTTTCCTCCAGCAGTTTTTTTGCTTTTGTTTTTTAATGCTCAGGGTTCCAGCTTCTCCAGTATTTTTTTGTCCCTCCTTTTACTGCCTTGTTCTAAAACCGTGATTGCGTTGCAGTCGTCGAGCGCTAGGACCCGGCGGGTCCTTGTCGAGACTGGGTCCGCCCGCTGCCCGCAGTACGCTCGGCTCGGTAGTGGGGTGGAGCGGAGCGATCGGGGAGCCGAGCGTTGCCGAGTCGGAGCTCCTGCACGGGGGCCACTGCGAGCTGCGGCGGCTGCGGTGGTGGTGGTGGTGGTGGTGGTGGTGGTGGCGGGCTGGGCTGGACGGACAGCGCGGGCACTTCGACCGCGGAACCAGAGGCACACTGCGGCAGCGAGCGGCGGCGTGGACGGGACGGGACGGGACGAGACGGGGCAGCTCAGGTAGGAGAACCCGGGGAGAGTAGGTGCTGGAGGAGGGAAGGTGACGGTGGAGCTGACAGTGGCGACAATGTCTAATGACAGAAACCAGCAACTGTGTGTATAAAGCAGGGATCAGGCACAATGTTCCCATGGAGCATCGTGTGTCCAATAACAGAAATCAGCTACAATGTGTCTGTTATTGAATCAGCTACAATGTATCCACTACTGTAATCAGCTACATTGTATCCACTACTGTAATCAGCCACAATGTATCCACTACGGCAAACAACTACAATGTGTCTGGTTATTGAATCAGCCACAATGTATCCACTACTGTAATCAGCTACAATGTGTCCACCACTGTAATCAGCCACAATGTGTCCAATACTGTAATCAGCTACAAGGTGTCCACCACTGTAATCAGCCACAATGTGTCCAATACTGTAATCAGCTACAATGTGTCCACCACTGTAATCAGCTACAATGTGTCCACCACTGTAATCAGCCACAATGTGTCCAATACTGTAATCAGCCACAATGTGTCCAATACTGTGATCAGCGACAATGTGTCCAATACTGTAATCAGCTACAAGGTGTCCAATACTGTGATCAGCGACAATGTATCCAACCACTGTAATCAGCTACAATGTGCCCAATACTGTAATCAGCTACAATGTGTCCAATACTGTAATCAGATACAATGTGTCTGTTATTGAATCAGCCACAATGTGTCCACCACTGTAATCAGCTACAATGTGTCCACTACTGTAATCAGCTACAATGTGCCCAATAACATCATAAATTACAGTCTGTCCCGTCAGCTGGCCATTCAAATACAGCTTGTCCAATAACAGAATTCTGCCTCAGAGTCCCGAATAGCAGAAATCTTCCAAAAGATGTCCAATAACATTCTAAGAGGGGAGGCTAAACAGCCAAGAGATCATGGTCCATGTTGGTACTCATGACTTGGGTAAGAGAGATGAGGTGCACCAATATCAGGAAGTCACGATGCTGCTCTAAAGGACATTGTTTGGGCCACAAATGGAGTATTGTGTGCAGCTCTGGTGGGCCCCATTGCATGGAGGCTTTGGAGAGGGTGCAGAGGAGGTTTGGCAGAACACTGCCTGGATTGAAGTGTTTCAGCTGCAGGGCGAAGTAGGATAGGCTTGGATTGTTCTCTCTGGAACGTTGGAGGTTGAGGGGAGATTTGATAGAAATGTATATAATTATGAGAGGCATTGATACAGTAGATAGTCAAAAGCTTTATCCCAGGGTGGAAATGTCGGTCCAACACTAGAGGGCACAGCTATAAATTGAGGGGGGGGGGGGGGAGTTTAATGGAGATGTGTGGGGCAAGTCTTTTTCATAGAAAGTGGTGGGGGTCTGGAATGCATTGCCAGGGGTGATGGTGGAGGCTGATAGAGTGCTGTTTAAGAGGCTTTTATTTAGGCATGTGAATGTGCAGGGAATCGAGGTGTATGGATCACGGAGAAGCGGATGAGAAGAATTTAACAAGGCATCGTGTTCAGCACAAATATTGTGAGCCAAATGGCCCATTCATGTGCTGTACTCTTCTATGTTCCAACATGAAATCAGGGAGCTAGATTAAAGAGTCAAAGAGCGAGACCTTTACGATTGTAATCTCTGGCTTGCTAGTGAGTATAGGAGTTGAGGAATAACTCAGATAACCGAGTGGTAAAGGAGGGAAGGCTTTGGTGTGTTGCATCAGTGGGACTGTTTCTTGTGGAGGAGGGACATGCAGAAGCTGCATCAGTCAGCACAAACAGAAACTGGTCTGACATCTTCCAGGGAGGTTTATTCGTGATGTTGGGGAGAGTTTAAACTAACTTCGCAGGGGAATGGGGCTCAGAGTGGCTGTACAGTTGGAGTGGAGGTACTGTTACACATAGAAGAAAAACAAAGTCAGTCCAATAGGCAAACAATACGAATTGTAAAGGTGCAGGGGAGGATTAGAAGGCTCAGTGCATGAATCTTATGTAAAGAGCCTGACAGGTAAGGCAAATGAAGTTAACAATGTTAGGAATATAATGCAATATAACACAGTACATTGTGGACAGCCCGATTATAATCATGTATTGTCTTTCCGCTGACTGGATAGCATGCAGCTAAAAGCTTTTTACTACACCTCAGTACATGTGACAATAAACTAAACTAAACTAAAAATATGGTCAAAAGAGGGGCAGGACTAACATCTCAACGTTCCAGGGGAGAGATGCTTGCATGATCTGGGAGGTAATAAAAGAGGATCGCAGAAGACCATCACTGCTGTAATGAGGGAAGATGTCCTGGAAGGCTCTCCAATTGAGGCTAGACACAAAATGCTGGAGTAATTCAGTGGGACAGGCAGCATCTCTGAAGAGAAGGAATGGGTGACGTTTCGAGTCGAGACCCTTCTTCAGAAATTGAGGCCATTTGTGTAGAGCTTGGAAATCAAATAGTGGGAATCACTCACTTTGTGGAGTCTTCAACCTGGTGGAGGAGCAGATGAACAGACAAATCACAGAGGGATGTAAGAACAATAGGGTTAAAGTAGTAGAGGATTTCAGTTTCTGGGATTGCCTCAGTGTGAAAGGCCAAGACGGAATTTTAATGTGCATCCAGAGAAACATTTTGAGCCAGCGTTTTGAAACATTTTGAGCTACTTGCCCAGATTAGATCCAGCACTAGGATAATTAGACAAGTGCTGGATCTAATCTGGGCAAGTAGTTAAAGGGTCTGTGGGTGAGCATTTGGGGGACAGTGACAATGATTCTAAGTTTCAAGATGGTAATGGAAAGGAATAAGGAAGCGATGTTCATAAGTTCTAGGAGCAGAATTAAGCCATTCAGCCCATCGAGTCTACTCTGCCATTCAATCATGGCTGATCTATCTTTCCTTCTCAACCCCATCCTCCTGCCTTTGGCCCATAATCCATGACACCCTTCAAGAATCTGTCAATCTTAGCCTTAAAAATATCCATTGACAGCCTCCACAGCCTTCTGTGGCAATGAATGCCACAGATTCACCACCCTCTGATTAAAGAAATTCCTCCTCATCTCCTTTATAAAAGTACATCCTTTTATTCTGAGGCTATGGCCTCTGGTGCTATACTCTCCCACAAGTGGAAGCATCCTCTCCACCTTCACCCTATCCAGGCCTCTATCCAACGATGCTGAATTTGAGGAAGGACAATTTCAAAACCTCAATGGGACGTGACAAAAAATAGTTTGGGAGTAGCTCGTTGTGGTAAATCTACATCTGACCGCTGGGAGCCCTTTATAAGTGACTGTGCTCCTGGAAGTGTGGTAGTAAAGGAAGGCAAGTGCTGGGGAGCCTGCAGGATTGTGAGGATGTGATAAAGGAAAAAGCAAAAGCACATGGCAGGTCTAGAGCATTGAAGTCACGGAGGCCCTTCAAGAGCATGGAATGTGTAAGAGTGCAGTTTAACAAAAAAATGGAGGGGAAATGCAGACTATTAACTGCAGACAAAATGTATGAAAATCCCAAGAGGTAACCAGATTAGAGCCCACCAGGGACCTAAGGAGGAGCCTATGTGTGGTAGACGTGGAAGGGGTCTTAAAATTAATACTTCTCATCTGTATTCATTGGGGAAAAATTAAGCAACATGTTAATACTTTTTTTAAAGTGGAGATATTAGATGTCAGGCACAAAGGTGGATAAATCCCCAAGGCCTCATGAGGCGAGAGAGGAAATCACTGAGACTCTGGCAGAGATTTGTCCACCTTTGGAAAGGCAGGAGTTGAACAGGCATCGTCAGCAGGGCTTTGTTGGTGGGAGATCCTTTCTGACTAATTCAGTTGAGTCTTTTTGAAGATGCAATAAATTATATTGATAATGAACAGTCTATGTGTGGGAAGTAACTGCAGATGCTGGTTTACACCGAAGATAGACACAAAACACTCAGCGGGCCAGGCAGCATCTCTGGAGAAAAGGAATAGGTAACATTTTGGTTCAGAACCCTTCTTCAGACCCTGAGTCTGAAGAAGAGTTCTGACCTGAAACATCACCTATTCCTTTTTGCCCGAGATGCTGCCTGACCCGCTGAGTTGCTCCAGCATTTTGTGTCCATCTTCGGTTGATGGAGTCTACGTGGACTTCAGTGAGGCCATTGACAAGGTCCCACATGGTCCAAAAGCTTAGAGCCCCTGGTCAAATTAGATGCAAAGTTTGCTTGGTAATAGGGAGAGTGATAGTCGTGGGTTGTTCTGGGGTAGGATGCCTGTGACCAACAGTGCACTACAGGCATTGATGCTGAGACCCCGACGGTTTGTCACCGTCCGAAAAAATTGCCCACAAATAAGATCAGTAGTAACGTTTTTAATGGGACAATCAGTTTATGTCTGTAAAATAAGAAAAACTCCAGCTTTTTGCGTCAGTCTTTAAGAAAAATCACCCGCTGTGTTTCGAGTAACAGGGAGTAGGTTGCAGTGTGTCCCATTACATAAATCAGTTTCATCCTGTTGATAACCACTACTCTTTGTCTTATCTGAAGCATCCTCTCGCCTGTCCAGTAAAATAAATGGGCTGCTGTGTGTTTAATGAAGGAAGTCAGGTGTAGTGTGTCCAGTATCACAAATTAGCCTTTGAGAGTCTGTGATGATAAATAGTTGCAATAACAAAGAAAGCCATCAGTATGTATGAACAAAGTGGCCAATGAACTACAAGGTGACCAGAAGCAGAAACAATTTCAAGGATTTCTTGTTGCAGGAATCAGTTATGACCATCTCAAAGTAAATATGAATTACATTTTCTGAATCACAAAAGTCAACTGCTGGGTATCAAATAATAGCAATCAGTTACTGTGTATCTAAGTAACAGGAATCATAGATAAATGATGACATGGAAGGAGGTTTTTCCTCCCATTATATCTGTGATGATCAAAAATTGCTACCTAGTTTTGACCAATGTTCCATCACTTAGTCCTTAACTTGCAGATTGCACCTCTTCAAATGCACATGCCAGGACTATCCAAATGTGATGTGAGCTTCTGCCACTATTACACTTCCAGGCAGTGGGATTTAAACCCCACTGCCCTCTGGATAATTTTTCCTCTAATCCTTCTGCAAGTTATGCTAAAGGAAATAGGCCATCAGCATTTTACTTTAGTTTATTCTCACGTGTACTGAGGTACGGTGAAAAGCCTTCGTTGCGTGCTATCCAGTCAATGGATAAACAATACATGATTACAATCGGGTCATTCACAGTGTATAGATACTTGATAAGGGAATAACGTTCAGTGCAAGATAAAGTCAGCAAAGTCCGATCTAGGATAGTCCGAGGGTCACAAATGAAGTCGGTAGTAATTCAGGACTGCTCTCTGTGCTTCTCTGTGTAAGCTCTTCAAGAGTTTATACACCTCAGTTAAATCTTCCCTTGGGTTCTCCATTCAAAGTAAATCAACCTTCCATTAAATCTTTCCTTGTCGCCATAATTATCCAGTCCCAGCAAAACCTTTGCAAATCTCTTCTGCAGCGCAGCCATATCTTGCTATAAGGTGGTGACCAGAATGTATGTGTTGCACTCACCCTTTGTCCTAATGAGATGTGTGTACATTTCTAACATAACCTTTTTTCTTTATCGCATTCTATCGACTTAAATGGAAATTATTTCGAACATTATGCCTCATTGAACCGTACTGACAACAAAATACCCATGAACTGCTACTGAGCCAGTTTTGTATCTAATTTGCCAAATTTCATCCAATGCGAGATCTGGTTAAAATGCTTTGCTAAAATCCTTGCATCAAATACATGGCTTCATTGAGCTCCTTCAAAAAATCCAAATCTTTGGGTAGGTTGTACCTTCCCTAAATAAATCCATGCTGAGAGTTCCTGGGTTAATCTATGCCTTTCTAAATAGAGGTTATATTTTTCCTCAGCGGTTTTTACAAAAAAAACACCACTGGTTAAATTAATTGGCTTGAGATGAATCAATGTATTTTTTTTTTTAACGGTGGTACTTTGTAGCTCCCTATTTCTCTGTCTCACACGCATAGAATCATAGTCAAACTTTTTGCAGTTTCTTGCCTTATCATATCATATATATACAGCCGGAAACAGGCCTTTTTGGCCCACCAAGTCCGTGCCGCCCAGCGATCCCCATACATTAACACTATCCTACACCCACTAGGGACAATTTTTACATTTACCCAGCCAATTAAAATTTGGGCCAGGCAAATTATCCAATTTCCAAAGAAGCTAAACCCTTAATATTTATTTCTTTCTTATAGAAACTTACAAAATTCTTAAGGGGTTGGACAGGCTAGATGCAGGAAGATTGTTCCCGATGTTGGGGAAGTCCAGAACAAGGGGTCACAGTTTAAGGATAAGGGGGAAGTCTTTTAGGACCGAGATGAGAAAGTTTTTTTTCACACAGAGAGTGGTGAATCTGTGGAATTCTCTGCCACAGAAGGTAGTTGAGGCCAGTTCATTGGCTATATTTAAGAGGGAGTTAGATGTGGCCCTTGTGGCTAAAGGGATCAGGGGGTATGGAGAGAAGGCAGGTACGGGATACTGAGTTGGATGATCAGCCATGATCATATTGAATGGCGGTGCAGGCTCGAAGGGCCGAATGGCCTACTCTTGCGCCTATTTTCTATGCTTCTATGAACTATATCCATCTTAGTCAATATTTCAAGGTCACCTTTTTGCTGCAACACGCATCTCTTGTATTGTGAAAGAGGCGACAGAATATTCATTAAGAAACTCTTCCTCCATCCATCAAACATTCTTTTGTCTCGATGAGCCCTGTTCTTTCCTGAGCTGTTCTCTTGCTCTCTGTTTAATAACATAAGCCAGCTGCACTCCTACAATGACAGCAAGGCGTGGTTGTGTGTAAAACGACAATAATCACCCACATTGTGATGGATTAGAGAAACCAGCGTTAGTAACAACCCAGTAATAGATCCCCATTACGATATGCCCAAGAACAGCAAGTGGCTGTATCGTATCGAATAATTGTTACAACACCTCTGGGATTTTCCATTAAAAAGGTGCTGGATCAGGCAGCATCACTGGAAGATGTGGATAGGTAACATTTTACATCACCTATTTACATCCTCCACAGATGCTGCCTGACCCGCTGAGTTACACCAGCACTTTGGGTTTTGTTTTGTCAACCAGTATTTGCAGATCCTTGTGTCTCTCTTGGATTTTCCTTGATTTTACTAGTCAATATATATATATATTTTGGTACCATTTCTTTGCTTTCTTAATTTTAAAAACATTTTTACCGTCACGCTTTCTGTGCTCTTTACTCACGTTCACTGCTGTAATAAGGTCTCATTGTCTGACAGAATGTTTATCTTGCATGCACCTTGATATCAGGGGGGGGGGGGGGGGAACCTTTGGCCATCCTTCAATTTTATGAGAGACCTTGTTTACCTCAACCACTTGAATTTCCTCTTTGCCGGCCTGCGGTCCATCACTCCAGGATTGATCTTTTCAAGCAGCTGTTTCCAATCCATTTTGCTAAATCATTTTGCGGTCCCATAAGATTGGCCATGACCCAATTTGGAAATGTTGATCTTGTTTTACATTTGCCCTTTTTCCATAACTGTGCTAAATTAAACTGAACGATGGTGATTATTGCAACATCGCTCTTCCACCGATATTTCTTTCACCTGCACAGCTTAATTCCCAGATTCAGAGCAGAAGTCGGCTACTGTGCCGAACAACAGAAATCAGCTGCAGTGCTTCCAGTAGCAGCAACGGGTGACTGTGTGTGGAGCAGCAGAAATCACCCACATTGTGCACGATATGAGAAATCGGCCTCTGTAACAGTTCAGTAACTGAAGTCCATTCTTCTGCATCCAATAACAGCAAGTGGCTACATTGCATCTAATAATAGAAATTAGTTACATTGTGGCCAATGAAGGAAATGTTACGCTGTCTAATAACAATCACCTACTAGGTGTGTTTGGGAAGAAGTCTCTTATACTATCTCCAAATCTGCTATCTGATTGTGGGGAAATTTCACTGGTTTGGCTTCTGGTTTACTGGGCGCTGATTTCTGCACTCCCCTTCACTCATGGAGTCCCAGTTTCCACTCTCCCTTGAAACTCAACTGGTTCAATCCCCACATTCACTCGAAATTGACCTGGTACTGTTTCTCATGCTCCCTTTACAGTTATAAGTTTGCTAGAACATTTACTAAGCGGAATATTCTGGTTGGGTGGCTTACAGCCCAACGGTATGAACGTTGAATTCTCCAATTTTAGTAACTTCTGACCCACCCACTCCGCCCCTTTCTCCCTCGCACCCCCTCCCCTGTGCTCCACGTGGACTCACACCTTTTTCTCCCCTTTCCTTCCCTCCCCCTCCTCCTTCTACATTCCAACCTCTGGCATCATAATTCACAACTCTAATCCTTTTGTCTCACACCTTTTTTCATCTCTGGCCTTTGTCCAAACCATCTGCCTATCAGAACCCCCCTCTACCTATTGCCTGCCATGCTTTGTCCTGCCCCTCCTCTCTTCTAGCTTTCTTCCTCCCCCCCCCCCCCCCATCAATCTGAAGAAGGGTCCCAAACTGAAAGGACACTGATCAAAGTTTTCCGCGGATGCTGGCTGACCCGCCGAGTTACTCCAGCACTTTTTTATCTTCTTTTGTAAATCGGCATCTGCAATTCCTTGTTTCTACATTATCAGCATTACTTGCAATGCGTGTAATCAATTGCATTGTGCTGAATGACTGATGGCAGGCACTTTGTGCTCTTTAAACAGAATCGGGTGTGGGATCTCTGGTTACAGAGTCAAGCACAATGCAGGGTGCAACCGTACCAAATTAAAATTTAGCGCGATTCGGCTAGAGTTACTGTACGTTCATAAGTTCCAGGGGCAGAATTAGGCCATTCGGCCCATCAAGTCTACTCTGCCATTCAATCATGACTGTTCTATCGCTCCCTCTCAACCCCCTTCTCCTGCCTTCCCGTACTAGTACCTCTGACACCCGTACTAGAATCTGTCAATCTCCGCCATAAAAATATCCACTGACTTTTCCTCCACAGCCTTCTGTGACAATGAATTCCACAGATTCACTGTCATCTGACTTAAGAAATTCCTCCTCCTTTCTAAAGGTGTAACCTTTTATTCTGAGGCTATGGCCTCTGGTCCTAGACTCTCCCACTAATGGAAACACATCCACTCTACCCAGGCCTTTCACTATTCAGTAAGAGTATTTAGTTACAGTACTTACAGTTGCAGCTCCAGTATCTCATGGCAAAAAATCATAGACATTTACAGAACTGAAAGAGACCAATAGTCCAAATCTTCTCTGTTCATATCAGAACGGGCTATTTGTACTTCAAGTCACCCATCTGTAATGTTGGCGTGTTTATTCTCCTCTCTCCATTAGCAGAGCCTGACTCCAGCTCTGTATTTCGCATTCTCCATCTCTAACTGCTTCCATTAACCCATTGACTGTATGATCAGTTGTGTATTTATTCAAGGGGTGTGGGCTCCGTCAGCTGAGTCAGCATTTAATCGTCCATCCCTGGTTCCTCTTCAGCAGGTGGTGGTGAACTGCCTTCTTGAACCGCTGCAGTCCTTGAGGTGTGGGGATACTCACAACGCTGTTAGGGAGAGAGTTCCTGGATCTTGAACCAATAACGGTGAGGGAATGGAATATGTGTCCAAGTCAGGGTGGTCTGTGGCTTGGAGGACAAATTCCAGGTGGTGGGGTTCCATGCTTTTGCTGGCCTTTGTCCTTGTGGGTTTGCAAGGTGCTGCCCAAGGAATCTGGTGAGTTGCTGCACTGTGTCCTGTAGGTGGCACAAAACCTGCTGTCGGTGGGTGGAGTGAATGAATAGTGATGGATGCCTATCAGGCTAGCTGCTATGTCCTGTATGCTTCTGGGCTTCTTGTTGAAGTTGCACTCCTCCAGGCAAATGGGGCGTATTCCATCACAATCCCGACTCGAGCCTTGTAGATGGTAGAGCAGCTTTGGGGGAATTAAGAGGGTGAGTTACTTGCCACAGGATTGCTAGTCTCTGACATGCTCTTGTAGCCACATTGTTTATATGGCTACTCGACAACCTAAGCCCATTGGAAAACCTGGCATCACCCTTTTACAGACACTCCCTTTTTTCCCTGTCCATCTGCCTCTCACCCTGTCCGTAACTTCAGCTGTTTTTTTTTTATCTCTTACCCAGTTCAGGTGAAGCATCATTGACCTAAAATGTTAACTCTTTTATTTCTCTCCCCACGGATGCTGCCTCATGTTCTGCTTATTTCCAGCATTTTCTGTTTTTATTTCACATTTCCTGCATCTAGCTGTTTTCTCTTTGGGTTTTCACTTACTTATCTCTTTGCAGGCTCTTTGTGTCATTGTCCCACCTGTCTTTGTATCATCAGCACATTAGCACCAAATCGGTCCCTTTAGCCAAGTTATTGGTGTGGTCCGTGTATAGTTACGGCCCCTGTGGCATCATACTGGTTACAGCTTGCGAACCTGATTACAGGTTACAGCTTGCTAACTCTTCATCCCAATGCTCAGTTTTCTGCTAGATTGACAATCTTCTATCCATGTCAATATATACCTCTTGCCACGAACACTTGTTACGATATGCCTTTTGGAAATCCAAATACACTGCATCTACAGCTACCCTTAATCCACCCTGCTCAGTTTGGTTTAGTTTAGAGATACAGCACGGAACGAGGCCCTTTGGCCCACCAAGTCCACGCCGACCAACGATCACCGCACGCTACATGCACTAGGGACAATTTACACTTGTACCCAGCCAATTAACCCACAAACCTGTACGTCTTTGGAGTATGCGAGGAAAGCGGAGCACCCGGGGAAAACCCACGCAGGTCACGGGGAGAACGTACAAACAGCATTCATATTCAGGATATAACTTGGGTTTCTGGTGCTGTAAGGCAGCAACTCTACCACTACACCACTATGCCACCGTAAGGCAGGAGAGCTTTGTCGAAGAGCACTAATGAAGTTCTCACGCCTGATTTCCCTTTCTAAAGCTCCTTGACTGTGTGATTGTATGGTGTTTTCCCTACATGTCCTGCAATAACTCCATGATGATGGATTCTAACATTTTCTCAAAGATGGGTGTCACGCTATTCGGTGTTTAATTCCCTGCTTTTTGCCTCCTTCTGTTCCCGAATAGTGCCACTATATTTGCCAGTTTCCAATCCTCTGGGACCTCTCCAGAATGAAACCCCTGCATGTGCCATTGATGTACCCATGACCTTTAAGATGCCAAGTTGCAAATGATCAAATGCGCAATCAAATGCACTTTCAGTTTGTCAGCATGTTTGTAAGTGTCTGGGTAGATATTTCACATTACCTAGGCTCCTTGGACAGCCCTCCCAAGCCCGTGATCTCTGCCACTGACAAGGTTGACAGCAGCAGGTAGCAAGTACCCCTCCAACTCGTGCATCAACCAGACGAGGAGATATATCACCAGTCCTCCATCACTGCCAAACCCTTGCTGTAAGACTACCATCACCAGAAGGACTGCACCAAGGACTGGTCACTCCCTCTTCTGCCCCATCGGGCAAAAGGTATAGAAGTGTGAAAATGCACACCTCCAGATTCAGGGACAGTTTTGTCCCAGCTGTTATCAGGCAACTGAACCATCCCACCAACAACTAGAGAGCAGACTCATGAACTACTATCTACATCATTGGAGACCCTCGGACTATCTTTGATTAGACTTTACTGGCTTTATCTTGCACTAAACATTATTCACGTTATTCCCTTTATCATGTATCTGTACACTGTGGATGGTTCGATTGTAATCATGTATTGTCTTTCGGCTGACCGGTTATCAAGCAATAAAAGCTTTTCACTGCACTTTGGTACATGTGACAATAAACGAAACAAAACTCAAATGCAACTCGACCAATTCAAGGAGGAGGACCATCACCATCTTCTCAAGGCAATTAGGGATAGGCAGTAAATGCTGGTCTCCTCAGTGGAATGCAGATCCCAAAAATGGAATGAAAAGCAGCCAACTTGTTCTCAACGATATCTCAGCCTCTCTGAACATCTGACAAGAGCTCACAAAGCTCACGTCACACAACAACTGAGCTATAAAGAGCAGGTCATTCAAACACTCAGATCTTATCTTTCCCTTTTAATTTGCAATCTAAAGTTGTCCACAATGATGACCAGACTGACGAAGGGGGAGGAGCAGCTGGAAAGGCTGTTTGCCTGTGATACTTTGTCGACACAGGCCACCACTCCTTTCTAGTTCAGTTTAGAGATACAGCGCAAAAACAGGCCCTTCGGCTCACCGAGTCCCTACCGACCAGCGATCCCCGTAGACTAACACTATCCTACGCACACCAGGGACAATTTACATTTTAACCAAGCCAATTAACTCACAAACCTGTACGTCTTCGGAGAGTGGGAGGAAACCAGAGCATCCGGGGAAAATTCTCGCAGGTCACGGGGAGAACGCACAAACTCTGTACAGACAGCACCCGTGGGTAGGATCAAACCCAGAACTCTGGCGCTGTAGGGCGGCAACTCTGCCGCTGTGCCACTCATTCTCCTGTTGGAGCTGAGGATGTTACGGCTCAGCTAGTGCCCACAGGGCAAGTCGTATACCTTCCCTCTTTGTTAGACTTTATAAATCAGCCACAGTGGAGCTCGACAATGTGTCAGCAAAATCATACCAATGTCTCTTGAGATGAAGCGAGCTTCATGACTTGCGATGTGTTGTACACCTTGGTGTACCGTGATTAAAATGCAGTGGTCACTGGAGACAACTTTTTGATCCAATTTCTGTTGTTAATTAATTGAAATGAGCCATGCAAGCTGACAGGAAATGATTCCCGCCTCAGGGCGAAATGCATGATCCAGTTTCCCAACGCACGCAAACACTTAAGAAAAGGGTTTTCTTTTGGTATATTTGTACAATTTACACCTCAAGAAATAGATGCAAAATGGTCAATGTTGCGGAACTCTGATGCCACATTGTATCGCTGGCAAGGCTTTCTTTTGTTTCGACCGTCCTCGATGCAGTGAAATGGTGGCAGTGAATTTGAACTTCTTCTTGAACTTTGGTGGGCCTTGTGAATGTGTTGCCAGTGTTGGATGGCAATCCCAGATTATTGGCCCCGCGGTGATGACAGAATAGTGATGGTGTGAGACAGGGAGGGCAGCCTGGAGCCAGTGGACCATCAGTTGCTTTTGGTCTTCTGGGTGGTAGAGTGGTTTGATTAGGAGATGCGCCGTATCTGCCGTGTTTGTCGTGACCGGCACCAAGTCTCATCCCCTTGGTCCATACACTTGATGATTCAATGATCCAGGTTAATTGCTTGAGTTAAGAATTCCTACCCTTCTTTCCAAATCCAACTTCCCTATTTCTGTATTTCTGTAGTCTCCTCTACCTTCAAATTCCACTGTGATGCCTGCACCAATTTGCTTCTGAACCTCCCTCCTCCCTGCATTTAATCACCGCATCACTGGTATCTGCGACTTCACATCGTCTTCTCTCTGCGACTTGATATCTACAACTTCATTTATATCTTCATTGGTGTCCACTTGTATCTTCATTGGTATCTGCATCCTGAGATAGTTTTCTCTATTATGACTCGAGTTCACAAGTTGTCGGAGTAGAATGAAGCCATTCGGCCCGTCGAGTCTACTCCACCATTCAATCGGGGCTGAGCTCTGCCTCCTAGTCCCATTTTCCCGCCTTCTCCCCAAAACTCTTGACACCTGTTCTAATCAAGAATTTGTCTATCTCTGCCTTAAAAAAATATCCACTTGGCCTCCACAACCCTCTGTGGCAATGAGTTCCACTGATTAACTACCCTCTAACTCAAATTCCTCCTCACCTCCTCTCTAAAAGAGTGCCTTTTAATGCTAAGGCTATGATCTCTGGTCCTAGACTCTCCCACCAGTGGAAACATCCTTTCCACATCCACTCTATCTATGCCTTTCATTATTTTGTAAGTTTCAATGAGGTCCCCCCTCAACCTTCTAAACTCCAATGAGTACTGGCCCCAATGCTCTACTCATTGGTATCTGAGACTTCAGTGGTAACTTCATTGGTTTCATTGGTATTTGCGACTTCAGATAGTTTCCTCTACAGAACATAACAGCACAGGAATGGGCCCTTTGGCCCACAATGTCGGTGTTGAACATGATGCCTTGAGAAACTGACCTCGCCTGTCTGTACATGATCCATATCTCTCTATTCCCTGCATTTCCATGTGCCTATCAAAAAGCCTCTTAAATGCCACTATCGTATCTGCCTCTGCCACCATCTGCAATGCTTTCCAGCCCCGCACCACTCTCTGTGGAAAACAAAACATCCCCCTCGCCATTAACATCTCCATTAAGCATTTCCCTTCTCACATTGTAGCCATGCCCTCTAGTGCTGGACATTTCCACCCAGTGAGAACGGTTCTGTGGTCAGATTGCACCCTGGGATATCTGCACCGTTGATTCTGGACCTCGCCCCTCCCTGCATTTAATCACTGCATCTGCGACTTCAGCCTCCAAGGCACCTGTGCCCTGGAATCCACATTAGGGGCAATTTACAGAGGCCAATTAACCTACAAAACCCACATGTCTTTGGGACGGGGGAGGAAACCGGAGCTTCCGGAGGAAGCCCATGCGGAAGTCCGCAGGGAGAACGTGCAGACTCCACACAGACAGCACCCGAGGTCAGAATCGAACCTGGGTCTCTGGCGCTATGAGGCAGCAGCTCTACCAGCTGCATCACAGTGATGCCTGAGGCATGTTTCAGTGTAGATTATATGGAGCGAATTTACTTGAACTATCACAGTGCAGTGCAGGGCCTGTGTCCTCTCGCATGTAAATACATCTTAAGGTATGAGCTTAGTGACCCCTACCCTTTGCTGCAGGTTGCATATGGCTGCTCACCAAAAGATCGGCCTGATATTCTCCAATGTGCCACATGCACCTCTCCCCAGCCACTGTTCCTCATCCCTGGTGACGTCCTAACCCGCCCAAATGACCATCCATCCACTCTTTGGGTCCAATGCCCAGCAGAATATTGAAAGGGTGGGCAGGGGATAGTCCCACCAGGGGGCATCACCAGTTCCAAACACCTTTTAAAACACTGAATAAATTTATGCTGTTATGCAGATTCTAATTTGATAGATTCACGCAAAAATTCCCAAATGCTGTACTGCAGCGCCCAAGTCATATAGAGTTATAATCATAGTCATACAGCGTGGAAACAGGCCTTTCGGCCCAACTTACCCACACTGACCAACATGTCCCATCTACACTAGTCCCACCTGCCTGCATTTGGCCCATATCCCTCTAAACCAGTCCTATCCATGTACCTGTGCAAATGTTTCTTAAACATTGCAATACTACCTGCTTCAACCACCTCCCACAGCTCCTCATTTCACACACTCATCCCGCTCTTTAAAAAAATATATCCCTCAGGTTCGTATTAAATCTTTCCCCCCTAACCTTAAACCTATGTATTAAATCTTTCCCCCCTAACCTTAAACCTATGTCCTCTAGTTCTTAATTCCCCTACTCTGGGCCAGAGACTTTGTACATCGACCCAATCTTATTCCTCTCATGATTTTGTACAAGTGCTTTGTTTCTTTTTATTTCTTTATTAAAAGTCACAAATTGAAGGAGATACACCATTAACTACTTGAAATCAATGTAAATTATTGGGTCATTTCATTCACAAAATGCTGGAGTAACTCAGCAGGTCAGGCAGCATCTCGGGAGAGAAGGAATGGGTGACGTTTCGGGTCGAGACCCTTCTTCAGACTGATTAAATCGATTTGTACCAGCATCTGCAGTTATTTTCTTATACTTCTTAAATTATTGGGTCAATATCTTGCAATTCATAGCGAAACCTCGGGAGACCATTTTGTAGGATCCGACAAAGCAATTTTGAAGTGATTGTTAATATAGCGTTGGACAGAGAAAGAGACATACAAAGAGGCAGAGGGAGCGATAGAGTGACTGGGAGAGAAAGAGAGGGACAAGGAGAGACAGAGAAGGACAGGCAGTGAGAAAATTAGATAGACGGAGAGACAGATGAAAAGAGAGAGAGAGAGAGAGAGAGAGAGAGAGAGAGAGAGAGAGAACGAGAGAGAGAGAACGAGAGAGAACGAGAGAGAGAACGAGAGAGAGAACGAGAGAGAGAGAGAACGAGAGAGAGAACGAGAGAGAGAACGAGAGAGAGAGAACGAGAGAGAGAACGAGAGAGAGAGAGAACGAACATATCTAAAAAGTAAAGACAGACCAAGGGAAAGAAACTAGGGAGAGGCAGAGACAACAAAGTGCAGATAGACAACGGAGATAGACACACTGAAAGCAAGAGTGGGGGAAGCCTGACACAGGGAACTGAAAGAGACTAGTTGAAAATGGGTGTGAGCGCAGGAGAAAATCGCAGGATACGCTGATCTGGCGTCGTCAGCACCCTGAGGAAATTTTTTCGCTGTAACGTCTAGGAGATGAAAGGTGGATCATTGCATGCAGCAGAAGGTTTATCACCTCTGGTGACTGACTGTAGGTGAGGCTGCAGAGCACGGAGCTCCCTCTGCATGTTTGGTTGGGTTTGCGATCCGTCTGTGCAGCTCTGCAGTTCCAGGAGGGAGGACATTAACCATGCGGTGGGTTGAGGAGAGTAAAAAAGCTCTCTGCAGTGGCGACAGTGAAAGCGTTGCCCAGGTAACAAGGTACATTTGCACTAGGAGTATTTTTCACAGTAGAGATAATTAATCGATGGTAAGGGAAATGATACCATGTTACAGGCCATGCGTTTGGCTTTAGCTGCTGTAACGGCCTCAACAAATGTGTCAAAACCTAGTTTTTATACATCATGGTGGCGCAGCGGTAGAGTTGCTGCCTTACAGCGCTTGCAGCGCCAGAGACCTGGGTTCGATCCCGACTACGGGTGCTGTCTGTACGGAGTTTGTACGTTCCCCCCGTGACTGTGTGGGTTTTCTTCGAGATCTTCGATTTCCTCCCACACTCCAAAGGCGTACAGGTTTGCAGGATAATTGGCTTGGTATAAGTGTAAATTGTCCCTTGTGTGTGTGTAGGGTAGTGTTAATGTGTGGGGAGTGCTGGTCGGTGTGGACTCGGTGGGCCGAAGGGCCTGTTTCTGCGCTGTATCTCTAAACTAAACTAAACAAGATTTATTGATTTATTAACATGGCAGAACATTTAATCCTATTCATATATAAAATACTGCTGGCAATATTTAGATCACGCAGCACCTCTCGGCAGTGAAATGGGTTAATGTTTCAAACTGATGACTTTTCATCCTAACTGGGAAGAATTAGATCAATGTACATATTGAGTCGAAAGCTCCTGCAACAGACTGAATGTTGTAATCATTGTCACATTGTTCTGAAGAAGGCACATCACGTGACTCTCCTGTGTAATTTGATCATAGAGTGTCTTCATCCCTAAACACCAGCTGTAATATGGGCACCTGAGCATGGAGAGGCTGTAATTTTGAACATGATATCAGCTGCTGGGGGAACTCAGTGACTCAGGCAGCTTCTGTGCAGGGAAATTGACGGACAATGTTTCTGGACAGGATTTTATTCACAAAATGCTGGAGTAACTCAGCAGGTCAGGCAGCATCTCGGGAGAGAAGGAATGGGTGACGTTTCGGGTCGAGACCCTTCTTCAGACTGATGTCAGGGGGGCGGGACAAAGGAAGGATATAGGTGGAGACAGGAAGATAGAGGGAGATCTGGGAATGAGGAGGGGACGGGAGGGACAGGATCCATCCTCAGACTGAAGGAAGGCCTCGCCCCGAAATGTCACCTGTCCATTTCTCTCCATGCAAGCTGCCTGAGCCGCTGAGTTCACTGTGATTCGGGTATGATTCTACGTCTTGCAGCTTGGCACGGTGGTGCAGCTGGGTGAGCTGCTGCTGCCTCACAGCATCAGAGACATGGGCTCAATCCTAGACGTTTGCATTTCTCCCTGTGACCGTGTGGGTTTCCTCCAGATGCTCCAGTGTGCTCCCATATTAGTTTGGTTTAGAGACACAGTGTGGAAACAATACTTTGGCCCACCGAGTCAGCACCCACCAGCGACCCCCGTAACATTAACACCACGCTGATGACACTTACATTTATACCAAGCCAATTAACCTACAAACCTGTACGTCTTTGGAGTGTGGGAGGAAACCGAAGATCTCGGAGAAAACCCACGCAGGTCATGCCGGCTCCCCAACACTCAATAGTGTCATAGAGCATGGAAGCAGGCCCTTTGGCCCAACTTGCCCACACCGCCCAACATGTCCCATCTACACTAGTCCCACCTGCCTGCATTTGGCCCATATCCCTCTAAACCTGTCCTATCCACGTACCTGTCTAAACGTTTCTTAAATGTTGCGATAGGCCCTGCCTCAACTACTGTACTTCCGCTGGCAGCTGGATCCGTACACCCACCACCCTTTGTGTGAAAAAGTTACCCCTCAGATTCCTATTCAAACTTTTCCCTTTCACCTTAAACCTATGTCCTCTGGTCCTCGATTCGCCTACTCTTGGCAAGGTATCTACCCGATCCATTCCTCTCATGATTTGATACACCTCTATAAGATCACCCCTCATCTTCCTGTGCTCCAGGGAATAGAGTCCCAGCCTACTCAACCTCTCCCTTTCGCTCAGACCCTGTAGTCCTGGCAACATCCTCGTAAATCTTCTCTGAACCCTGTATGCTGTAACTTGCCCACCAGTTTTCAAAAGCATCCTTGTGTGAAGAATGATGCAATTTGATGTGTGCAGATCATGTTGGAACTTAGCATAGGGTGGCCAAGTCACATCTCACTCGATGATGAATACTTTTCCATTTGCATTGGCAGAACTCTCTTGAAAATCGAGCCGCACAATAGAATTTACCCGCCTTGCAGTTTACCTCAATCACTCTTGACTCCATTATTTCATTTGTAGTACTTAAACCTAATCAGATGACAAAGAAGCATAAATTGTATAATAACTCTCATGATTTGATACACCTCTATAAGATCACCCCTCATCCTCCTGCGCTCCAAGGAATAGAGTCCCAGCCTACTCAACATCTCCGTCTAGCTCAGAACCTCTAGCTCTGGCAACATCCTCGTAAATCTTCTCTGTACCCTTTTCAGCTTGACAGCATCTTTTCCATTACATGGTGCCCAGAACTGATCACCATACTTTAACTGTGGCTTCACCGATGTCTTATGGAACTGCAACGTGTGACCTCCCAAAACATGACCTATTAAATTGGAGCTTCAGGTGCTGCTCAGGTGCCAGAGGGCGGGAGGCCCGGAACCTTGGACAACCTCGTCTCTGCAGGCAGCGAGGCCTTTCTAGGCCCCGGCAGCCAGTAGATCCCAGGGCAACAATGTAAAGGGGAGGCAGACTGGGAGAAGAAGCTGAGGAGGTAAATGAAGAGGGAATTTCGCACTTCCGCTGCGTAAACGCTTCCTAACCAAAGAACATCTTTTATTGGTTGCCTGTCTACTGGAGATAGCTTTGAGTGGTAGCTGCACCACCAGGAAGTGTGTGCTTGGCCAAGTTCCTTATTTTTGACCAAGCAACATGTGTTTGAGAATTGAGGAAGTAAACTGCTGTGGTGACATAAAATAAACGAATCAACTTGCATTCTGGAAGATCTTCATTTCTGTGGAGTGCGGCGTACTAAATGCCAAGCACTGGCAAACATTTCCCTCGCCTGAAACAGCCTGCATTCAGGTAGCACCTTCAACGCAGCAAACCGTGCAGGCGGAATCGTGAAAACTGACAACAAGGAGACGCTTAACGCAGGTAAAAATAGGGAGTATTTTAAAGGAGAATTTAAGGGTTTGAGAGGCATTTGAACGAGTAAAGACCACCTACCGCTTCAGGGAAGAACTAAAGACTCAGGGAGCTGAAACCATTGGCAGATTGATGTCCATGGGGCCACAGGTGGAGGAACAGCCACCATGGAGGTCTACAGGGCTGCAGCAGCTCACATAGTGGAAGCGGACGGAGCATGGAGAAGGATTTGGACGCTTTGATAATTTTTTAACATTTTAAAATTTGAACCATTGCTGGAGGATGGGTGGGAGGGTTCTGCTGTGGCAAATATGGGCATGGTGATTGAATGGGCCTGGTGTCCATTAGGATGTTGGCAGTAGAGTTGACCACATTCACGCGAGTGGTTTTAATTGCAGCCAAACCTGGAATTGTGAATTTGGACAAATGTGATGGATCATGGTTTTAATATGATGAAATAGTTTAATAAGAAAAATGTACGTTGCTGGAGATTGGTCAACCTGCACAGAGGCACATTGGACTTTGTCGTGCAGTGAATGAGTTGGTGTTTGGTTTGTGGGCCCACCATCAGGAAACTGCACAGTAGCTCATGCTCGAGGCCTGATGTAACATTGAATTTGTCCTTGTGCAGGGAAAGGCCTTACTGCTGCACTGAAGCCTCCTGGAGTGGTACCCTGAACCGGGGCTCATGAGGGGAAGTGTACGGGGGGGATCGCCAGTTGGCACGGACTCGGTGGGCCGAATGGCCTGTTTCTGTGCTGTATCTCTAAATTCTAAAGTCTAAAGTGATAACGGCAAATAGCTAATGTTGGTCAGGGGACAAATCGTGGGTGGGCACTGGCTATACTCCCCTACTTGGCTGGTGTTAGAAGTTCTCTCACTTGTGCCCGAGGAAGGCAGACTGGCTCTGAGTTTCACATTTAATCCATTTAATTTGATGGGCAGCTTCTCAGAGGGAGCAGAACTCTCACTTCTTTTCTTGAGGTCATGGCTTGAACCCATGACCTTTCAACTCCAAGCTTTCCCATGGAGCGTGACCTTTATTACACGGCAGGAGAGATGAACAGATAAACGTGTGGGGCAAGTGCTTCTTTAACATGTATGCAGGCCAGAAAGATCTCTCCTTTCCTCAAGAATGTTTTGCTTGCACCGATTAGAGAGGTGGTGTTTTAAAATGACAATTTATTTATTATCTCTGGAAGCAGCTTGACTGAAGAGGATTAGGTGTTAGTGAGAGGAGTTAATTTAGTGTGATGGATTAGCAAGCAAACGACTTGTTTTGATTGAGGAAAGGAGCAGAGTCACACCGATTCAGAACGTCTTGAACATGGATCTGTACGTCAGCTCAAGGTTGTATTCAGTGTGGAGTGGATTTGCAGTGAAGGTAAGGGTTGTTATGGGAAAGATGAAGAATTTTTTGGAATGTTTTGAGGATATAACTAGGAAAATTGACAGGGGAGAGCCGGTGGGTGTGGTGTACCTCGACTTTCAGAAAGCCTTCGACAAGGTCCCACATAGGAGATTAGTGTGCAAAATTAGAGCACATGGTATTGGGGGTAGGGTACTGACATGGATAGAAAATTGGTTGACAGACAGAAAGCAAAGAGTGGGACTAAATGGGTCCCTTTCAGAATGGCAGGCAGTGACCAGTGGGGTACCGCAAGGCTCGGTGCTGGGACCGCAGCTATTTACAATATACATTAATGACTTGGATGAAGGGATTAAAAGTACCATTAGCAAATTTGCAGATGATACAAAGCTGGGTGGTAGTGTGAGCTGTGAGGAAGATGCTATGAGGTTGCAAGGTGACTTGGACAGGTTGCAAGGTGACTTGGACAACGTGATCTGGGTGTCCTAGTGCATCAGTCACTGAAAGGAAGCATGCAGGTACAGCAGGCAGTGAAGAAAGCCAATGGAATGTTGGCCTTCATAACAAGAGGAGTTGAGTATAGGAGCAAAGAGGTCCTTCTGCAGTTATATAGGGCCCTAGTGAGACCGCACCTGGAGTACTGTGTGCAGTTTTGGTCTCCAAATTTGAGGAAGGATATTCTTGCTATTGAGGGCGTGCAGCGTAGGTTTACTAGGTTAATTCCCAGAATGGCGGGACTGTCATATGTTGAAAGACTGGAGCGGCTAGGCTTGTATACACTGGAATTTAGAAGGATGAGAGGGGATCTTATCGAAACATATAAGATTATTAAGGGGTTGGGCACGTTAGAGGCAGGAAACATGTTCCCAATGTTGGGGGAGTCCAGGACCAGGGGCCACAGTTTAAGAATAAGGGGTAGGCCATTTAGAATGGAGATGAGGAAAAACTTTTTCAGTCAGAGAGTTGTAAATCTGTGGAATTCACTGCCTCAGAAGGCAGTGGAGGCTAAATCTCTCTGAATGCATTCAAGAGAGAGTTAGATAGAGCTCTTAAGGTTAGCGGAGTCGGGGGGGGGGGGGGGGGTTGGGGGGGTATGGGGAGAAGGCAGGAACGGGGTACTGATTGAGAATGATCAGCCATGATCACATTGAATGGTGGTGCTGGCTCAAAGGGCCGAATGGCCTCCTCCTGCACCTATTGTCTAAGATAATGGGGAAAGAAGAATGGTCGGTTCCTTTGATGATACGGTTAGAATTTCCACTGGGTTGTAGAGGCAAGGAACTGCAGATGCTGGTGTATAAATGAAGACGCAAAATGTCGGAGTAACAACGGGTCAGGCGACATCCCAGAAGAACATGGATAGGTGACGTTTCGGGTCGGGACCCTTCTTCAAGTTGGGTTGTGCTTGGTTTCTGGCGCACTTATTCACAAGTTCTTGATAAGTCTCCCAAATCAAGGCATCCTGTGCTGATTTACAGGTAACTAACCCACTCAAGAGTTGTGCCGTGCCTACTGTGATAATCCAGTGTCATTCTGGGTTTCTGCTCATTGTGCCAATTTATAGGCCTTCCAGGAGTCTCCTCAAATTACACTTCTGTCAATGGTATAAATAGATTAATAGCATCTTTTAACATTTTTAAGATGTTAAGAAAGCACACCAATGCTTTTACTTTCTCCGAAGGGTAACATATCTACAAAGGACTATTACCAATTTCTTTTGATGCACTGTAGAAAGCATCCTATCAGGAGGCATCTGAGTCTGGTTTGACAACTGCTCTGCCAAAGACCGCAAGGGATTTCAGAAAGTTGTGAATGCAGCCCAGTCCATCTCACAAGCTGGCCTCTCCCCATCAAATCCATCTATGCTCCATGTTGCCTCGGGAAAGCAGCCAACGTAATCCTGGACCCCCCCTCTTCACTCTCTCATCAGGCGGAAGGTATAAAAGCTTGAAAGAACATAACATCAGATTCAAGGTGTGCAGGAAGGAACTGCAGATGCTGGTTTCCACCAAAGGTGGACACAAAAATCTGCAGTCACTCAGCAGGTTAGGCAGCATCTCTGGACAAAAGGAATAGGTGAGACCCTCCTTCTGAAGAAGAGTCTCGACCCAAAATGTCACCTATTCCTTTTCTCCAGAGATTGCTGCCGGACCCGCTGAATTACTCCAGCTTTTTGTGCCTATCTTCCATCAGATTCAAGAACAGCTTCTTCCCCACTATTAACAGATAGTCGAACATACCTCGCAATTGTCAGAGATAAATTATTGATCTTCCAATCTACCTTACTGCACCCCTTGCATTTTCTTTTACCAGCACTTTCTTTCCTGCTATAAAACTAGACTGTTAATGTTCTCTTTGGCATTGCCTGATGTAGTCATGAATGGTATGATTTGCCTGGATAGGAAGCAACGCGAAAATGTTCACGTTATCTCGATTCACGTGACAATAATAAATCATCCACAGATCCTGCCTGACTGGCTGAATTCCTCCAGCATTTTGATTTTTGCTCAAAGATTCCAGCTGTCGAGGTCGGGCTCATGCATTCTGAAGTTTATATTGAGAATCTTTGAATCTTATGATAAATTTGTAAGTTCATAAGTTACAGCAGCAGAATTAGGCCATTCGGCCCATCAAGTCTGCTCTACCATTCAATCATGGCTTATCTATCTTCCCTGTTCTCAACCCTGTTCTCCTGCCTTCTCCCCATAACCCCTGACACCTGTACTAATCAAGAATCTGAAGAAGGGTCTCGACCCGAAACGTCACCCATTCCTTCTCTCCCGAGATGCTGCCTGACCTGCTGAGTTACTCCAGCATTTTGTGAATAAATCGATTTGTACCAGCATCTGCAGTTATTTTCTTATACTAATCAAGAATCTGTCAGTCTCCGCCTTAAAAATATCCATTGACGGCCTCCATCGTTGTCTGTAGTAATGAATTCCACAGATTCACCACCCTCTGACTGAAGAAATTCCTCCTCACCTCCTTTCTAAAGGTACGTCCTTTTATTCTAAGGCTATGACCTCTGGTCCTAGACTGTCCCTGGACATTATTGAGACGCACGCGATTCTGAGGGGAGATTGTTACACTGCGATCGGAGCATGTTTCCCCTAAAAGGGGAAACATGCCCCTGGATCGGGGAGGCAAGGTTTCAGAATATACATCACGTAAAAGTGAGGGTGATATTACTTTCTCAGAGGGTCGTGAATCTTTGGAATTCTCGACGGTAGAGCACTGTCTGGGAAGAATCATTGAGTACATTGAAAATGGAGGCAGACACACTACAGGAGAGTAAAAGGGCGAGGGGGGTGGGGGGTGGTAGAGAGTAGGCAAGTGGTGCTGAGACCAAGATCAGATCACCCATGATTCCTTGTGAATGGTGGATTAGGCATGAGACGCCAACTAGCCTACCCCTGCTCAAAATTATGTTCTTGGGCCCTTATTCTTTTGATGGTAGAGGTTAAAGGTTTGGGAGGTGCTGTTAGGATAACCTTGGCACATAAGTGCAAATGCATTAGGGTTGGGGTTAGTGGTGTAGATGTTGCCAACCTGAGTCAGTGGTGGACGGAATAAATGTCTCCTTTCGTGGATGGGGAGGGTGGGGGGGGGGGGGGGGGATCAGTTTGACAAGCTTCGTTGTCATGGAAAGAAAGAAAATGGATAGGTGATGTTTCAGGTCAGGGCCCTTCTTCAGTCTGAGAAGAGTCCCGACCCAAAACATCACCATCCTTGCACTCCAGAGATGCTGCCTGACCTGCTGAGTTGCTCCAGCATTTTGCGTCTTTCCTTGATAAACCAGCGTCTGCAGTTCCTTGTTTGTACTTCTGTTTCCTGAGCTCAGGTGCATCACAAGTCCACCGAGCTTCGGTTTAGAGGCAAGAGCACATACAATTTTTTTCATTTCAAAAATAAACTATTCATGAAAGATATATGTACAAGAAATACAAAACATGGCATGGTGTTCTTTACCTCCTTGGTGTCGTCCACTCTATACGTACATTGTGTCATCGGGTTGATACATTCTAGGTACAAAGCACCGATGTCACTCAAGATAGACACAAGAAGCTGGAGTAACTCAGGGAGACAGGCAGCATCTCTGGAGAGAAGGAATGGGTGACGTTTCGGGTCGAGACCCTTCTTCAGACTAGTTAGGGACGAGGGAAATGAGAGATACAGACGATGATGTAGAGAGATAAAGAACGATGAATGAACACTATGCAAAAAAGTAACGATGATAAAGGAAACAGGCTATTGTTAGCTGTTTGTTGGGAGAAAACGAGAAGCTGCTGCAACAGGTATTTATTCACAAAATGCTGGAGTAACTCGGCAGGTCAGGCAGTATGGGAGATATTACGATATTATTTTACACATTAGACATTGTTGTTTAAGGTTTGTAACTACTTAGGCATTAGGCGCCTCTCTGTAACTAATTAAGGCGCTCCCTCCTTACCCGTGAAACGTGTCTGTACTTAGGCATTAGGCGCCTCTCTGTAACTAATTAAGGCGCTCTAGACATTCCTTACCCTTGACACGTGTCTGTAACTGCTCAGGCGGATAATTAATGGTGGAGCGAGGAGGAGAAACATATGAGTTGGAATGATGGATGAACCAGAATAGAAGATAATGGTGGCAGATAAAGAAAGACATAGGCCTTGGGGTGATGAATGGATGTGAGGGATGGACTAGCAGGGAAATAAGGGAGGCGAAGTATGAAGGGATGTGAGCATTGAGATAAGGATAAATTACTGAATGGGATTTAATAGTGGCGGGACAGACGGGTGACTGCAAAGAAATGAATGACCGAAGAAAGGAGTGTGGGTATGAGGTGATGTAAAGAAGATAAGGTTTGGAATAATCCTATAAACATAGGCTGCCCGATGTACTAAGTGGGCAGTCAGATGGTTGACATCCTGATTGTTCCAGCCGTTGTTTGCAAATAAAGGCTTTTAACTTCTTGAAGAATTCTCCGTGTCATCTGCTTCATTTTGAACACCGGTAACCACGACAGCAGCATCTCAGGAGAGAAGGAATGGGTGACCCTTCTTCAGACTGATGTCAGGGGGGCGGGACAAAGGAAGGATATAGGTGGAGACAGGAAGATAGAGGGAGATCTGGGAAGGAGGAGGGGAAGGGAGGGACAGAGGAACTATCTAAAGTTGGAGAAGTCGATGTTCATACCACTGGGCTGCTCGATTTGTACCAGCATCTGCAGTTATTGTCTTATAATACCAGCTGCTGCAACAGTATTTTGCTGAGTTACTCCAGCTTTTTGTGCCTATCCGGTTTAAACCAGCATCTGCAGTTCCTTCCTACACCAATGTCACTCACGTGGCCTCTTTATACAACATATGTTCAAGTGGACCCAGACCTCAGTGCTCCTTGGTGGTACACAGCCAGATAAGCCACAGCTGACACTTTACGTTCATTTAAAATGCAGCGTGAACTTTGGCTGTTGTTACCACCTCAAACTAACTGCTCATTCTAGTCGCAGTGTAAATACTGCAGGACTAAATACTGTTAGAGGGGGATGGGTAATTTCTGTTCTTGAAGAGCTGAATTTCAACTGCAAGGTTGTACCCAGACATAAATTGATTTCTGTAAGTCGATTAAATTTTTATTGCGATAGTTTGCCGGTGGGATGCATTACAGAGCATGCACAATTAATTATGCAGAGTGGTGCGGGCAAATTTGAGAGTGGTGGTTTTGTTTATCGAGACTGATTTTAAAGTTAATGCAATTATTATGGATTTAAATCCATATATTAACTTCATGAAGGAAGTGCTTCATATAAACAATATCGATCATTGATTCTCTTTCTTCAGCCGTCAAGCGCAGCATGGTGGCGCAGCGGTAGAGCTATTGCCTTACAGCGCCAGAGACCCGGGTTCGATCCTGACTACGGGTGCTGTCTGTACGGAGTTTGTACGTTCTCCCCATGACCTGCGTGGGTTTTCTCCGAGATCTTCGGTTTCCTCCCACACTCCAAAGACATACAGGTTTGTAGGTTAATCAGCTTGGTATAATTGTATAAACGTAAAATTGTCCCTAGTGTGTGTAGGATAATGTTAATAGACAATACACGATAGGTGCAGGAGGAGGCCATTCGGCCCTTCGAGCCAGCACCGCCATTCAATGTGATCATGGCTGATCATTCACAATCAGTACCCCGTTCCTGCCTTCTCCCCATACCCCCTGACTCCGCTATCATTAGGAGCTCTATCTAGCTCTATCTTGAAAGTATCCAAAGAATTGGCGTCCACTGCCTTCTGAGGCAGAGAATTCCACAGATTTACAACTCTGAGTGAAAAAGTTTTTCCTCATCTCCGTTCTAAATGGCCTACCCGTTATTCTTAAACTGTGGCCCCTGGTGCAGGGATCACTGGTCGGTGCGGACTCAGAGGGCCAAAGGGCATGTTTCCATGCTGTATCTCTAAACTAAACTAAAAAACAAAATTCTGGTTGGGCAAGTTGATTTTCCGCTGATCATGGAACAGGAGATGAGTGATGATGATCATAGCACCTTAGAATTCAAAAGGCGGCCTTTGCAACACCTTCCTTATCCCAGGGCCGTCTTAACGCATGGACCTGATGGGCACTTGCCCGGGGCCCCACGAGCATAGGGGCACCATGCTGATCTGTGTATGTTAAGTGACTTGCAATAAATAAATACTACTTTAAAAATGTAGGTTCAATAAGTGCTTTTTTCGCAACATTTTCGGTCACTAAGTGCTTCTCACAGCGATCTGTAAGTGCTTTTCGCAACAATGTAGCACCCTAAGTCCATCGCTAAGTGCTTTTCGGTAAGTGCTTTTCGCCGGCACGACAGGGGGGGGCTGGTAGGGAAAGGGGGGTGGGGGAGAATAACGGTAGGGGCCCCAGTACACTGCTTTGCCCGGGGGCCCATAATGCTGTAAAAACGGCCCTGCCTTATCCTGGTTCTTTGAAAGAGTCATTTACTTCGACCTGCTTCCCTGCACTTTCCCCAGGACCCTGCACTATTTTCCTTGACCGAATTCCCTTCGAAAGTTAAATATGCTTCCTCCTTGCAGTCAGTATGTTGTGGATCGTTGTAACTCATTGTATGAAAAAGATTCTTCTCATTTCACACTCTGGTTCATTCTCTGATATTTGTGTCACCTGGTTTACTGATGGGGTAAACTATCTCTACCAATCCTGTGAAACCTATTTATTCTTTTGAACATTTCTATCTCCCTAAATCACCTCCTCTGAGGAGAACAGAACCACAACTAACCTGTTAACAATGGACGCTCCTCATCGCTGTAGCTTCATGATACTTCCACTGCACCCCTTTCCTTCATCCTTAAAGTACGATGGCAGGAAATGAGCACATTGTTACGGCTGGAGCTTAGTTTATTTGAGAGATACAGCGAGGAAACAGGACCTTCGGCCCAAAGAGTCCGTGCAGACCAGCGATCCCCACACACTAAAACCATCCTATGCCTTTTATGGCCAATTTCCCAATTTTTACTGAAGCCAATTAACTTTCAAACCTGTATGTCTTTGGAATGTGAAAGGAAACAGGAGCACCCGGAAAAAACCCACGCAGGTCACGGGGAGAACGTACGTAATTTAGAGATACAGAGATACAGCGTGGAAACAGGCCCTTCAGCCCACCGAGTCCGCGCCGCCCAGCGATCCCTGCACATTAACACTATCCTCCACACACTAGGGACAATTATTACATTTTACCCAGTCAATTAACCTACATACCTGTACGTCTTTGGAGTGTGGGAGGAAACCGAAGATCTCGGAGAAAACCCACGCAGATCACGGGGAAAACGTACAAACTCCGTACAGACGGCGCCCGTAGTCAGGATCGAACCTGAGTCTCAGGCACTGCATTCGCTGTAAGGCAGCAACTCTACCGCTGCGCCACCGCGCCGCCACCGTAATCGGTACAGAAACACCCATAGTTAGGATCGAACCCGGGTCTCTGGCGCAGTAAGGCAGCAACTTAATCTCTGCACCTCCGTGCCGCTCATAAACAAATAATTTTATGAAGACTTGGTATTGATATTGCTCAAAATTGCCACATGTACTGAGATGCAATGAAAAACTTTGTTATAAGTGCCATTCAGCCAAATCACGCCATCCATGAGTAAAATTAAACCGTACATGAGCACAACAGGTAGTGGAAAGAGAGAGAAGACATAGAGTGCAGAATAGCGTTACAGCTACAGAGAAAGTGCAAATTAAAAAAACCCATAAAGGCCGCAACGACGTAGGTTGGAAGATCAAGCTACATCCTTAACACGTGAAAGTTCCTTCCAATAGACTGATCACAGAAGGGAAGAGGCTGTTTTTAATCTGGTGGTACGTGCTTTCAAGATTTGTATCCTGTGTGCTTGTTGGGAGAGGGGAGAAGAGGGAATGATTGGGATGCGAGTGGTCCTTGATTATGTTGGCTACTTTACTGAGGCAGTGCGAAGTGTAGATGGAATTGATGGTCTTCTTGAATAAATTAGGTTCACTCCCCCTACTGTGGATTAGTGAGAATGCCTGGTGTACAAGGAAGAGGCACAATTGCAGTCCTCTGCAAAAAAATGCAACTTCCTACTGGCTGCTGGGAATCTTCGGCCTGTGTCTACTCTGAATGGAGAAAGAATTAGGATGGTTTTGAGAAGTGGGGTCCATGCATCAGGAGGACAAGAGACCATATCTCAATGCACTGCCAGGTGTGGTGGTGGAGACAGAAACGATAGTGGCGTTTAGAGGCTTTTAAATAGGCAGGGGATGGAGCGGAATGGATCATGTGTAGGCTGAGGAAATTAGTTTATCGTGGCATCATGTTCAACCCAGATATTGTGGGCCGAAGGGCCTGTTCCTGTGCTCTCATTGTCCTGTAATGTACGGATGAATTTTTTTACAAAATGCTACAGGAAGTCTTCCAGTGCCTTAGAAATTCTTTTCAAATGCGGCTGCTCAGCTGATCTCAGTTGCTGTGAAGGCTGAAAACTGAGCTGCCCTTCAGGAAAGGCAAGAGGTCCTCAGCATGGACCTGTTGAGCTGAAAGTTTCATTAACGGAAGTACCACCAGCAGAATGGTGTCTAACGTATTAAATGTGGTCTATTAGGCAAGTTAACTATCAGTCAGAGCCTTAACTCTGGCTGCTGGCCCCAGCACCAGATCTGTCACCTTTCCAACAATGTGCCCTACACATAATGTGGACATACGTATCTCTCCAGGTCCCGAGTCCATTCTGATCTCTACGCGTGTGTAGGCACCTGAGGTTGAATTGCCTCTCACTTTAATTGCCTTGGGAAAGTTCTGTTCCATGAAAGGCACTGTAGGGGCACTCGATGTTCAATTGCAGGACAGCTCTCTGTCACCAAAATGATGGGATTCTAGACTGGGTGACAACCAAGAATAGTTTGGTGACTACTGGAGAGACAGTTGACGGCACGGAAAGGCGGCGCCCAGGACAGGATGGGTTGGCACCCCAGTCTGTGTCTCTCGTGAGAAAGAAACCCAATAAACTAAGGAAAGGCCTTATGCCATCAGACAAGAATGAAATGCTCGGAGAAGGAGGAAGAGGTGCAGCGCACAGGCCTTGAACCTGGTGAGAGGCAGGAGGAGCCCGGCCAGGACTCACCCCACAGAGCCCAGTCCCTCCACGCACCAGAGTCTCCCAACCCCTGCAGAGTAGTTATTCAGAGGGCTGATCCGTGGGCGGTTGCTGCTGGGGCGCAGGTCGGGGCCTGATCAACCCCGGCTGGGTCGCCTGGGCGAGCGAGGGTGTCTGATGTTGTGAGACCCGAAACACCCCATGACCCCAGGTCACATCACTGAGGATGCGTCCCAGCGCATCCAGAGGATGTATCTTGCACACATTGCCATCGGGCCAATAGATGCCCAGCCATAGTGCTTTGCATCGCATCTGCCTGGTGGAGCGAGTGGCTGCCGTGTGCACAGTGCACTAGAGCCGTTTATATGTACATTCAGCAGGAACAAAGAGAGCAAGGATTAACCCATGGGGGATGAGCAAAAGCAGATTATTCCATCCAAAGAGTCATCCGTAGCAGGGTAAGGAGAGGGCGAGCATGACCTTGTCCACCAGCAGTCATTAGTACACCCACAGGCAAGGGCGCTGGTAGCGGTCATATTCTGCCTGGTCTCTGCTCCGATTTACTTGGTGCTGTCAGGCATTACACAGTGAGAGCAGATTTGGGTTATAGATGGAGAAGCTCCTAACCCCATTCTCCTGCCTTCTTCCCATAACCTCTGACACTTGTACTAATTAAGAAACTATTTATCTCTGCCTTAAATATATCCACTGACTTGGCCTCCACAGACTTCTGTGGTAAAGAATTCCATAGATTCACCACCATCTGACTAAAGAAATTTCTCCTCATCTCTTTCCTAAAAAAACGTCCTTTAATTCTGAGGCCATGACCTCTAGTCCTAGACTCTCCCACTAGTGGAAACATCCTCTCCACATCCACTTTATCCAAGCCTTTCACTATTCTGTATGTTTCAATGAGATCTCCTCTCATTCTTCCAAACGCCCGTGAGTACAGGCCCGGTGCCGACAAACGCTCGTTGTAGGTTAACCTACTCATTCCTGGAGCTCCTGCTGATCCACTCTATTCGTCCTGAGTACAAATTCCAGTGACGTGGCCAAAGCAGATACCAACGGGCTTTGCGTAAGATAGACACAAGATACTGGAGTAACCAAGAGGGCCAGGCAGCCTCCCTGGAGAAAATGAGCAGGTGATGTTTTGGGTCGGGAGCCTTCTTTAGGCCTTGAGCTTTTTTTCTTTAGGCTTTGTGCAAGCTCAGCGGGGCATAGTTCCAACTCCTCTTGTCAGCGTTAGTCTTTGTAAAATACAGCAATCTGCCAAAGTGTACTTCAGTGAAGGAACTTTTCACCTTTGGGGCCCAGCAGATGGGAAAATAAGTATTGGTTCATTGGTATTGGTTTGGAATTGGATTATTATTGTCACATATACCAAGATACAGTGAAGACGTTTGTTTGCATGCTGTCCAGTTAAATCATATCTTCCACGATTAAAAACACGTCTTTGCGAGAAAATGAAGTATTGGAGTTGCCAGCATTAACTGAAATGGTTTCCTTGTGCTGTAAGCCACGTTGGTTTGAAAAATCCTGGGGTTTACTTACAAACCATTGGTTGGTAATGGCTGTTGCAGTGCCGATTTAATTGGTGATAAATAAATAGAAGTAAGGCTGGCTCCGAACTTCCATTAGCACCACATTTAACAAGAGGATTGACAATACTTTGGATAGCAATTTAAAAACTTTTGAGTGGTAGCTAGCAGCAATTCAGTATCATCAGAGAAAAGCACCTGCACCAACCAAAGGTTTCCAATCGCAGGGAGATGTCACAGCCAAATTAGAAGGGGAGTTGGGATGGTCACGTCCACTTCTCGGTTAGTGCGGGTGTCAGGGGTTATGGGGAGAAGGCAGGAGAATGGGGTTAGGAGGGAGAGATAGATCAGCCATGATTGAATGGCGGAGTAGACGATGGGCCGCATGGCCTAATTCTACTCCTATCACATGACTTTATGACCTTATGAGCCCGCACAGATTTGGAAAGGGTAGGTCATGTCTCACAACATCACGTTTGTAGTTTCAACATTGTCAGTGAGGGAGCACTTGAGGATGTGGTTTATATGGACTTCCAGAATGCATTTTTTGACAAAATTGCACAAAAAATTGTTAACAAATTGGGAGTACAATCTGTCCGTGGATTACAAATGCCCATCTTATGGACACCCCCACATCAGATCCAGCGCCCATCACATTATTAAATTCAAAGGCCCGATATATTTGCACAGGTTTGGTCTTATGCGCGGCAGAACTAGCTACTTTTCTTTCTTCGCACTAGTAATTGTTCTTTCTTATCTTCTTCTTGCGTTTGAGGCAGCAGAGGTTATGAAGATGCTTCTGCTTCTGCTGTCTCTGTTTGTTGTCGTTCGGCTGACTGAGGTCAGTTGACAGGGCTCACCATGGGGAGGTGAGACAACATGAGCCCCTTCTTTCTTATCAGTCTGAAGCGCTTTTGATGCCATACATTACGAGGCCGTGGAGGTATGGTAACAATATCGATTGATTTTTGTCTATTTTTCCGACTTGCAGACAAAAATCGATGTTTGTAAAACTGTAACAAATTCATTATCCGGAGATGCCCTGGACAGGAAATTGGGTGACCTTTTGTTTGGTATCTCTACTCTGCCACCAACCAATTATCCAGCTTCTCACGACTTCAAGCCAGCACAGTGAACTACTATTGGGAGCACAAAACTACAAAGAGATATTATTAATCAACTGAAGATAGACACAAAATGCTGGAGTAACTCAGCGAGACAGGCAGCATCTCTAGGAAGAAGGAATGGGTGACGTTTCGGGTCGAGACCCTTCTTTGGACCAACTGAGCAGACAAAACTGTGTAACGTGGGAGCTGCACTTTGAATATAAGCAATTTCAGAGTATTTTTAAATGTGAAAATTTAGGAAATTGGATTTCCAGGCCCAGGTGAAAAGTAGTTAAAAAGAGTGAAGAGGTGGCGTAGTAATGCAAATAATATGATGCTAGTTTTGTTATTTTCCTTTGAGGATGTGCTGACTCGATTGCAGCTCCTGGTAAGGCCAGTGCTTTCATCTACAGGCCTTGTCTCACCATGGAGACTATTGTTAAGGACCCCTCAGAAATTGAGAGTTCTTTCCTCTCTTTACATCCTGGGCCTTGCAGAGGCAAGCTGAGACCTTCCCCTTCCATGGCCTGCAAACTCCCTAATTTATCAATCTAATCTCCTTGGCCGAACATAGACACAAAAAGCTGGAGTTACTAAGCGGGTCAGGCAGCATCTCTGGAGAGAAGGAATGGGTGACCTTTCGGGTCGAGACCCTTCTTCAGACTGTTCAGATGTTAAAATGTACTCCGTCTAGTGGAGCTGGTCCTCTGCGTAATCTCCTGGCCCTTCGGTCAACAACAAATCATCTCGGTGCTGAGGCAGAGCTGTGGTTTGCGTTGTGCAGTGTGGTTCAAGAGCCTGATGGTTGATGGGAAGATGCTGCTCTTGAATCTGGAGGTCATGGCTCCCAGGCTCCTGCACCTTCATCCCGATGTAAGCACCTTGTCCAGCATCGACACGGTGTGTCTGCCTCTTTGCTATTAGTTCAGGCCCAGTCTGTTTAATCTCCTCTCCTTGAACAGAATCCACTTAAACATGTACTTTAACTGCGCCTTTGGGGATTCATTGCATGAATGAGAAGTTTGTTACCTCCCCCAAAGAGCAGTGGTCTGAATCGTCTATTGGACCATGTGATTCTGTAGTAAGACCAGGGCAAAGTGATTTCAGTACAGATAATAAACGGACTCATTGTTAACATTTATATATATGTTCAGACAATAACAGATTTTTTTTAAAAACGGAAGTCACTTAAAGGGGAGAACAGGAGGAATGAGCAAAATAATATAAAGCATGAAAGGGTGATGTGACCGCTTCCCGTAAGAACATTAGTAATAAGATGATCTTCACAGTACAGGTGAGGTCACTGGCAATGACGTGGCTAGTACACCAGAAATAGTCAATAGTCAATAGTGCTTTATTTGTCAATAGTGCTTTATTTTTTCTGCATATATTACACATGCGGGCTCTGCATATATTACACATGCGGGCTCTGCATATATTACACATGCGGGCTCTGCATATATTACACATGCGGGCTCTGCATATATTACACGTGCGGGCGCTGCATATATTACACGTGCGGGCGCTGCATATATCACAGATGCGGGCTCTGCATATATTACACGTGCGGGCTCTGCATATATTACACGTGCGGGCTCTGCATATATTACACGTGCGGGCGCTGCATATATCACATATGCGGGCTCAGCATATATTACACATGCGGGCTCCGCATATATTACACATGCGGGCTCTGCATATATTACACATGCGGGCTCTGCATATATTACACATGCGGGCTCTGCATATATTACACAAGCGGGCTCTGCATATATTACACATGCGGGCTCTGCATATATTACACAAGCGGGCGCCGCCATTATTCAGAGTCCGGACGGCTTAAGCGCTCGATGTACTGGAGTAATTCCAATGTCCCTCTCCTTGTTCGGCCATCTTTGTGTCCCAGGTCCGCCTCCTGCAGCCTACCTGAAGGCGCTGGCATTACCCCGGTTCACCCTCCTACCAGTCCTTGCTCCTCGCGTCCAGGTACACATCAGGCTTACGCTTTCACACCGGGGCTAGGGGCTGGGCTGCAGGACCTGCTGCCTATGAGTCACTTGTGGGGTCACCACTCAAACTGGGATGATGCTAAAAAAACATTAAAGGTGACAAATTGCTGGAACCTGCTGTTGAGAGAAACCAGACAGAATTGTCGTTGGTTCCACCTGTAACCTCCCACAATTTTGTGGAAAGGATTGATCCCGGTGCTGTTTGTAGGAGTTGCTGGGGTCTACTTGGCTGCTGTATTGCCCACATTACAACAGTGAACGCACTTTAAATACCTTCAATGTCTGCTGCATTTGGAGATGTGTGGAAGTTGTTAAGAGCATTATGTAGAGGCCACTACAAGGCCTAGAATTTAGATTTCTCCAGCACAAAGTGTTTCCAAAAACTGAATTACATTGTTCTTTACAGAATACATAAGGCGATTGGGATAAGACTGGGCAGGAGAGCAAAGGCATGTGAGGAGGGGAGTGGAATATAAAAAGATGCAAAGTGTATCAGGAGAGTAGGAATAGATGTTCGGATGGGATTACATTGCAGTATATTAGAATGGTATTAGACTGGCTGAGGTATTGGGAAAAAAGGACACAAAGTCTTGTCACGGTGGCGCAGCGATAGAGTTGCTGCCTTACAGCACCAGATACCTGGGTTCGATCCTACGGGTGCTGTCTATACGGAGTTTGTACAGTTTCCCTGGGTGCTCCGGTTTCTTTCCACACTCCAAAGATATACATGTTTGTCGATTAATTGGCTTTGGTAAAGATTATAATTTGTCCCTTGTGCGTTGGATAGTGTTCGTGTATTGGGATCGTAGGTCGGTGCGGACTCGGTGGGCCAAAGGGCCTGTTTTGCTCAGTATCTCTAAAAGAGCTGGAGTAACTTAGTGGGTCAGGCAGCATCTCTAGAGAATATGAGTAGGTGACATTTGGGGTTGGGACCCTTCCTCAGACTGATTGTAGTGGGTGAGGAAGAAAAGAGGTGGAAGAGAGGGGGGGGGGGGGGGCAGGCTGATTTGGAGTGGGATATTGATGTGGCATTAGAATGAAGAGTGGGATATTTTGGGATATTTGAAGGACATTGGGACTATGGTTTGAGTGAGATTAGATGGGATCAAATATTAATGGGTATGTTAAAAGCGATGGGGTGGATCTTTAAAGGATAATATGAGTGAGACATTTAATTGAAGGAGTTATGAGACATTGAGATTAACTTGGATAGAACATTAATGGCATTAGATTAACATTCACAACTCTAGGCAGGTGTGAGAGCCAGTTGTACCAGGCAGGTGTGAGAGCCAGAGCAATTTGAACGTTGGACCATCACGTTTTCTAACCTTCGAGCTCCATGCAGAATTCCCATTTATTTACCCGCAATACCGTCGAACTAACGGTGGTTTCTTTGTGTTGACCTTTGCCTCTTTTGCCACTTTCTGCCATTAAGCGATTAATTCCACTATCCTTCACCTATCTTTCCCTTAATATTTCTGTCACGCACTCGTATCTGAGCCGAATCTTTCCTTCCTGATTGGGAACCGAACGTCCTAATTTTGGAACCGGACCTTCCTAAAATCTGTTCCTTACATCATGTTTTATTTAGTTAGACCAAGCAAGCTGTTCCTTTTCCCTTGAGGCATGTGGAGCTTCCAATCCAGGAACACCGTGTGTTTCCAGTTAATTTATTTCTGGATCTCCTGACTGTTTTATTTTTCCAACCAGTGTTGGGTTTACTCGTGGAAGAGCCAAGCATTTCTTCAGAGGTGCCAGCTATGGTGGGCTTCAAAAATATCTGTGGCTTCTACTGATTAGGACCACCTGGTTGTTCACAAGGAGGTTCCTTGATGGGATTCTTGAGACCTCTCATGGGATTTTGTTGAGGCAGTGCTTCTGTTGCCAGCAAGACGATATCGGGCCAGATTACCCAAGTGGTCAGTCCGACATCAACGCCAATGGGTGAAGCTGCATCTCACACTTCGCCGGTGATATAACAACATGTGCCAATATGCCTGGATCAGAGTGTTGCTGGGGAACTCACCTTTTGATGAAGAAGGTTGATTTAGTCAAGACTACATTGCCAGCTTGTGGTCAGGAGGAGAACACTATTGCAGTTAGGTGTGCCCACCTCTTCTTTGCTAATCATGCCCTTCCAGAAGATATTGTATTTCACGATACTGGGACTGAAGTTGTTGAGAGAATCAGTTGTTTCCTTTTTGGATACAGGCCAGAGTTTTCTTGAGATGAAAGTAGAAGTCTTTCTCAGCCTCATCTGAAACTTTGAGGTTTGGGCAAGTGTTCTGATGCTCACTATGTCTTGGTTCCATGGTAGACGGAGCCAAAGGGCCAGAAGATAATGACAAATAGTTCAGGGAGAGTCACTGAGAGGCCAGATGAGCTCATTCTTCATAGCAAAGCTCACTATGTGAAGATGACGTTCATCTTCAGGTTTGTCCTAAAGATGTACCCATTGCCACCTTCAAAAAATTGGCCATGTCCTGCCCATGGTGACCCCCAGGGAGGTGATATAGACTTTAGAAATACAGCGCGGAAACAGGCCCTTTGGCACACCGAGTACATGCCAGCCAGCGATCACCCCGTACACTAACACTGTCCTACACACTGGGGACAGTTTTTACAATTTTACCTAAGCCAATTAACATACAAACCTATATGGAGTGCGGGAGGAAACCGGAGCACCCAGAGAAAACCCACATGGTCACAGGGAGACTGTATAAATTCCGTACAGACAGCACTCGCAGTCAGGATTAATCCAGGGTCTCTGGTGTTGTAAGGCAGCAACTCTACCGCTGCGTCCCTGATGATGATATCAGTTGCTAGGCAGTGACAGCTGAGATCATGCAGATCTCTCTCTGCTGGGTCTGTCCATGTGGATCCAGCTGTTCCAGGTGCTGGGCATTACGTTGTTGAATGGAAACTGTCCCCGTGGGCTATCCAGTTTACACCAGCCCCCACATAGATTGACACGAGATACGGGGGCTGTCTGTACGGAGTTTGTATATTCTCCCCTTGACCGCGTAGGTTTTCTCCAAGATCTTTGGTTTCCTCCACACTCCAAAGACGTATAGGTTTGTAGGTTAATTGGCTTGGTATAAAGGAGGTGTAGGAAAATAGCTGCAGATGCTGGTATAAATCGAAGGTATTTTTTCACAAAATGCTGGAGTAACTCAGTAGGTCAGGCAGCATCTCAGGAGAGAAGGAATGGGTGACATTTCGGGTTGAGACCCTTCTTCAGACTTCAGTTTGAAGAAGGGTCTCGACCTGAAACGTCACCCATTCCTTCTCTCCTGAGATGCTGCCTGACCTGCTGAGTTACTCCAGCAATTTGTGAATAAATACCTTCGGCTTGGTATAAATGTAAATTATCCCGAGTATGTGGAGGATAATATTAATGTGCAGGGATTGCTGGTCAGTGCAGACCAGCAGGGATTGCTGGTGGGCCGAAGGGCCTGTCTCCGCGCAGTATTTCTCAACTAAACTAAAGTAAATAAAGTGACAACTCCTTGGTAAGGTTATGGTGCACTGTGGGTTCCAGGTAAACACGTCATCTCTTGCTCTTGTTAAGGGATCTGGTTTCTTCATATCCTGTTTTTGTCATCTTCTATATACTAAACCTCTCGTTTGTTTGTTTGTTTGTTCCTGAACTACAGCCAAAACGGTACACGATAGCGTGACAATTGTAGGTCCACCTTAATCACCGTCGTCCCTTTGGTGTTAATGGAAGAAGTTTCATTGAAATTGGTGTTATATTTTTAAAGTTATTCACATTTTAAAGTTTAAATCTATCCTAGGGAGGGAGGGAGAGGAGGGAGGATAATGGGAGCTGAGGGGGATGGAGTGGGGGTGGAGGGGATGGGGGAGGGGGAGGAGGGGGTGAGGGGTATGGGGGGAGGGGGAGGGGTGGGAGAGGGGGGGGGGAGGAGAGGGTGCTACACCAATGCAGGAGAGGTTTGGCCTCAACATGTCCACTTGGTCTAGTAGCTAATAAAACCCACACCAGTGGTCCACAGCTGTAACACACGGAATAGGGTCCTCGCTGAGGCTGGCTGATAAGTAGCAAAGATCATTACGGCTGCTATGTACTTCCATGGGAGTTGGAAGTTTTTGCCCTGTGCATTGGGCGATACGTTGGAAGCAGAATGAGGCATTGGGACAGTATTTTTCAAACTGAATTTTTAAAGTCTGGTTGGTATGGTAACATAACAGGAAGTTGCTGTTCTATTTATTTTAAAAAGATGTTCCCAGTGATTGAGTTGCTCCAGTAATTACTCAGCTGTGGGCTGTAGTTTGGAAACCCAGACCATGAGCCAACTCAACGCTGTGCTTTAAGGAGTTGTTACTCTGATTCAATGAGTCCTCTCTCTCTCCCTCTCCCTCACCACCCTATTGTAAGTAACCGCCCTCCACTGTGATTAAAGGAGCATCTCCCAACAGACCCTCCCTCTCCACCTCCAGCTCGACCGAAAGGAATCGCCTCTTAAATGAGCCACCCTTAGCTCTGGTTAAAGGCAATGGCCCTTGCTGTGGTTAATGAGGCCCAGCCCCACCCTCCCCAAGCTCAGGTTAAAGGAGCTATTCCGGGCTCTAGCTTTCTTCTCGTTGCTACCATCAGGAAGCAGGTGTAGTAGTCTGAGAACCATGGCCTCCAGGACCAAGAACAGCATCTTCCCATCAAGCTCTTGGACCTCACTACCCAACCCCAACCACAACCCTCCCTCAGCGCCAATCTACTGTGGACTCTGCACTATTAAAGTTTTGGTTTTAGTATTAGTTTTTAGTTTTAGAGATACAGGGTGGAAAGAGGCCCTTCAGCCCACCGAGGCTGTGCAGACCACGATCACCCATACACTGGTTCTATCCTACATACGAGGAATAATTTACAGAAGCCAATTAACCTACAAACCCGCACGTCTTTGGCATGTGGGAGGAAACCGGAGCGCGCAGAGGAAACCCATGCGGTCACAGGAAGAATATACAAACTCTGTATGGACAGCACCTGAGATCAGGATTAAACCCGAGTCTCTGACGCTCTAAGGCAGCAACTCTATCGCTGCACCACTTTGTCGCCCTCGACACTATTGCTCTCCATATTTCCACTTGCATCATCATGGCCTGGTTCTCCTAGAACTGTTGATAATTTACTGTATGTTTGTTTGTTGTTGTTGCATTACTGTGCTTTTTAAGCTGCAGCAAGTACGAATTTCATTGTTGTGGTCCTCGTGCATATGGCAAATAAACAATTATGGACTGCTGGTTAACTTGTCACAAGTTTTGTCAGGGTGAGTCCTTACAACTTAAGCCTTTCTTGTTATCCCTACGATTCTTCTCTTCTGCGTTGGGGCCACCCCTAACATCATTCCTACAACCACTCATGGACAAACACACACACACACACTAACTGGCTTCCTTCCCCCTTCTCTCTCCCTTTCGTTCTGCCCCTCTCTTTTGCCACATCCCTGCTGCTCCTCTTGTCCTGACCAAAGCTTATAGAGCAGAGCAAGATAGACCACTCGACCCTGAAAACCGTAGTAGGTCATGGCGCCATTTTAGTAGGCAGAAACTTGCAGAGACATTTAAAAAGAAAAATAACAAAAATCTGTGAATTGATAGATGAGGTATATTCTGCATTTTTATGGTATTATCACACATACTGTTCCCCCAAAACACTGATTACACTGCGAGAGGCATAGCGAACGGCGGGTTTTGCTTACTAAAATGGCGGACGTTACGCTCCTTTGCGTACTACACTTCAGTATAGGCGATTTCGACTGAGTGGTTCATCTTGCCCCTCTAGTATCTTTGGTCCTGACTCCCAGCCCTCCTTCATTATGGGAGATGTACTGAATAGGTTACAGTGCTGCAGATGGTAAATCATATTTACCATGATAGTCTGAAGGGAATCGGGTAAAATTGTGGAATGTATTGGGAATGCATTAAAGATTAGGCGCAAACAGATCTTTATCTGCGTGGCATGCAGTGAGAGCCGGAGTGCCAAAGTGATCGGTGTTTGGGCCAAAGGGGAACGTTTAGGAAGGAGACCAGAGTGTGAGCTGTGAGGAGGATGCAAAGAATCTCCAATGTGATTTGGATAAGTGGACAAATGCCCGGCAGATGAAGTTCAACTTGGATAAATGTGAGGTTATACTTTACCTGATTCCCTTCAAGGTCCACATCCAACAACCCAACATGATGAAAGACTGTTGCATGGGTGCATAACCTACCCCTTCTCCTTTGCAAGACCTCCTCCTGCTGGGGCCTACCTATAACCAGCAAGTCTGTTCATCCGTACTTTTTCCTTGGCTGTCCCTCTGAATGACTTGCTCCCATGCCAGCTTTGATCAGGTCAGTGAAGATAGACACAACATTTTGGAGTAACTCAACGGGACAGTCAGCATCTCTGGATAGAAAGAATGGGTGACATTTCGGGTGGAGACCCTCTTCAGACTGAGAGTCAGGGGAGTGGGAAACACAGATAAGGTATGAAAACGAGACAACAAAGGGGATGAGGCTCAAGGAACATTTAGAATAGATCGTTGTTAGCTAGGGGAAGGTGACAATGAAGCATACAGAGATAAAATTTAATCAGGGGGACAGTCAGACTGGCCAGTGATCAGGTCAGATCAGGTCAGTGTTAGAATCACAGATCCTTCCATAGATGGTGTAGGAGGTGGTCATTGAAGGCAGGTGGATGGGAACTTTGTGAGGTGGTTTTGCCCACTAGCACAAGGCATTTGTTGCTACTGACCCCCAGGAGGTTCTTAATACAGTTCTGGATGTTCTTTCTTCACTTTGAGTCAGAATTTCCCAGAAGTTATTGGCAGTTACTTTGAGAAGAAAGCTTCAAGTGCAGACATGAACCTTTCCCATTGTCTGCCTGGTAATCTGTTTCTTTGATCAAGCTCGGAACAGAGTGCCTGTTTCAGAAGGCTGGTGCCTGGCTAGCGAGAGGTATGACGTGGTCAGTGTATCCACAGGCCTCCGTGCTGGGGATGTTGGCCTGGGAAGAGCGCATTGATGTTGGGCTGTTTATCTTTCCAGTGAATTTTGAGGAGAAAGTATGAGTGGAATCTTTTGTATGCCTTGAGGCGCTAACTATAGAGTCCAGGTCTCCGAGGCAAATAGGAGGACAGGGATTACTGCTGCCTGTTAGATCATGAGTCAGGTGCCCGGTTCGAATCCAGGATCGCCAAACACACTCCTCCTCAAACGACCAAGGATTGTGCTAGGGCTCGGAAGACAAAAGTGAATTTTGTGAACATTGCGATGTTGATGCCCCTTGGTGCTGGGAAGAGGCTCCAGGGAGACAGCAGGACTGTGGTACGACAACGGTGCTCTCTGTATGGGCTTTTGCATCTGCTCTCCTGGCGCTCCTGTTTCCTCCCACATCCCACACACGTTGGGGGTTGGTAGGTTAATTAGCCACTGCGGCTTGTGCCTAATTAAATGAGTGATAAAATGAGGAGGATGTTGATGGGAGTAGGAGGTATGATAAGTACGTGTGCAGATGAAATGAAAATTGGCAGTGTTGTGGATAACAAGGACGGTTGTCAGAGGATACAGCAGGATATAGATTAGCTGAAAAGCTGGGCGTAGTGTTGGTGGATTGATTTTAATCCCAACAAGTGCAAGATGATGCATTTTGGGAGGTCGAAAAAAGGTAAATCTAAAAGTTGGGATGTTATATTGCAACTTTACAAAACACTGGTTGGGCTGCACTTTAGTTTTGGTTAGAGATACAGCACGGAAACAGGCCCTTCGGCCCACCGAGTCCGCGCCGACCAGTGATCCCCGCACGCTTACACTATCCTGCACAGACTAGGGACAATTTATATTTTTATACCAAACCAATTAATCCTACAAACCTGTACGTCATTGGTGTGTGGGAGGAAACTGAAGAGCTCCATGAAAACCCACACGGTCACGGGGAGAACTCCGTATAGATGGCACCTGTAGTCGGGATCGAACCCGGGTCTGGCGCTGTAAGCACTGTAAGACAGCAACTCTACCGCTGCGCTACCATGCTGCCGCTTGGAGCATTGCGTGCAGTTTTGATCGTGTCACTCTGGCTATGCTGGAGAAAGTATGGAGGTGATTCACTAGGATGTTGTCCAGATTAGAGGACTTTAGTTATGGGATGGCTGATTGAATATGCTGGGGTTGTTTTCCCTAGACTGAAGGAGGTTGAGGGGTGACCTAATAAAAATGCATAAGATTATAAGATGCATAGGTAGGGTACATAGTTTAAATCTTGTCCCGATGATCGGTGTATCAAAAACAAGAGGGCGTAGTTTTAGGGTGAAAGGAAGAAGTTTTAATGAGGATCCAAAGTGCAAATCTTTACACAGTATGGCTGATTTCTGGAGCTCGCTGTCAGTAGAGGTGGTGGAGTCAGATACGATTAGTGGGGGGGGGGGGGGGGGGGGTGACAAAATATCTCTGGCTAACAGGACTATTAAATCCAGGGCAATTTAAAATAATTTTATTAAGGATGTAAGAAAAGCTACGGAAATAGCTCTTAGGGCTAACGGAATCAAGGGATATGGGGAAAATGCTGGAACGGGGTACTGATTTTGGATGAACAGTCATATTGAATGGCGGTGCTGGCTCGAAGGGCTGAATGGCCTACTCCTCCTGCACCTATTTTCAATGTTTCTATGATAGAATAGGGCCCATGAGGGATAATAGTGGATCTTGCTATCCACTTTGCTGCTGTAACACTGTAAATGTCCCCGGTGTGGGACGAATAAAGGAATATATTATTATTATCAACAATGGCAATCGGTGGTGAATGCCAAGGTGAGGTCCCTTTTTTTGTGTGTTCTGTGACTGCTGGAAAATGTAATTTCGTTCGGTATCTCGGTATCGAATGACAATAAAGCTCTGTATTCTGTATTCTTTCATCAGTGTTCACAAGGAAAATGGACTTTGGTTGGAGGATTCAGCAAAGGGGAGGGTAGAATTCCATCTCAAGCCTCTCAAAATAAAGAGGCGGTCCTGATGCCTTAACACAATGTACCCGATTAATACAACGGGTCAGGCAGCATCCGTTAAGGGAATGGAAAGACGATGTTTCATGTCTGGACCCTTCTTTTGACTGGTCAGACTGATGAACGCTCTGCCAGGGCTGGTGGTGGAGGCAAATTTGATAGTGGCATTTAAGAGGCTTTTAGATAGGCACATGTAGGGAATGCAGGGTTATAGAAATGGTGCTGAAATGTAATAGAAATTATACATTTAAGAGAGCCAACCCATTAGCCTTAAGTCCCATTCCCCTCTATCTGGGATATTCTTCTATTTATCCAATTTCCTTTAGAAGTAACTGTTGAATCTATTTTTCCACCTTGTTCAGCAATCTAGATAAAACAGCTTGCATAATGTTTAAAGCTTTGAGGAATTGAAATAAACCTTTTCTCTAAGGTCTAATGGGAATTATCCTTTTCTCTGAGGTCAAATGGGAATTTAGCAATTGTGCATTTCACTGTGTGTTTTAGCATCTGGACTGACTTTGGGCTTGTGAGCTGGGCCTTGAGGCTGGGGCAGTCACTGAATCGGGATGGAGATCTGTTTGAGTGGGAGGGGTGGGGGCAGAGGTGAAGGATGAAAGGTTGATCATGGTGCTGACCTTAAAGGGATTGCAGTCCACATGTGTGCCAGCAGCCCAACCATGGCCATTCCTTAGACTGTATAGAGTCATAGAATGATACAGTGTGAAAACAGCCCTTCGGCCCAACTTGCCTGCACCTTCGGCCAACGTGACCCAGCTAAAATAGTCCGACCTGCCTGCGTTTGGTCCATATCCCTCCAAACCTGTCCGATCTCTGTACCTGTCTAACTGTTTCTTAAACGTTGGGATAGTCCCAGTCTCAATTACCTCCTCTGGCATCTTGTTCCATACACCCACCACACCTTTGTGTGAAAAAGTTACCCCTCAGTTGCCCCACTTTTTTCCCCTTCACCTTAAACCTATGTCCTCGGGTCCTCGTTTCACCTACGGTGGGCAAGAGACTCTGTGCATCTACCCGATCTATTCCTCTCATGATTTGATACACCTCTATAAGATTACCCCTCATCTTCCTGTGCTCCAAGGAATAGAGTCCCAGCTTACTCAACCTCTCCTTATAGCTCCAGTCCTGGCAACATCCTCGTAAATCTTCTCTGAACCCTGTGTGTTGTAACTTGCCCACCAGTTTTCGAAAGCATCCTTGTGTGAAGAATGATGCAATTTGATGTGTGCAGATCATGTTGGAACTTGGCATAGGGTGGCCAAGTCACATCTCACTCCATGATGAATATTTTTCCATTTGCATTGGCAGAGCTCTCTCGAAAATCGCGTTGCACAATAGAATTTACCTGCCTTGCAGTTGTACCTCAATCACTCTCGACTGTTATTTCATTTGTAGTACTTAAACCTAATCAGATGATAAAGAAGCATAAATTGTATAATAACTGACAACCACTTTACTCTAACTTGACTCCAAAAAAAAAAGATCATTTGTAAATACGTTTACAGTAGATAGTTGAGAAAATATCTGTCAGAATTAAATTAGCACAGCTGCGGCAACTGTTAATTATGTTCTTGGCTCAGATTTCTGATACAGGACTCAAATCACATCTTTTGGTTTCATTAAAATTTTGGTACGAATATCTTGTTTAATGGATTGAATGCATATTAAGTATCCCGTGATCATTGCTGGATCGGGTGCTAGTGTATTTGGGAACAGCGCTCAACTAACAAAATCTATTTGTACAGAAAAGGACACGAAGTTCTGGAGCAAGTCAGCGGGTCAGGCAGCATGAAGAAGAGTCCCGATCCAATACGTCACTTTTCCATGTTCTCCAGAGATGTGGCCTGACCTGCTGAGTCACTCCAGCACTTTGTGTCCTTTTTAATATTCCACAATCGTTCATTTGAATGACTAAGAATCGAAAGTGTCAAATGGATCTATTGTTCAGTAGTTCAAAAGTTGGTGTTTTATCATTCATTGCCAATAGGAGAAAATTGGTAGTGATTTATAAATTCTCGTCCAATATGGCAAAGTTCCATCGCTGGTAGAGTAGCTGCCTCTTATCGAAACGTATAAGATTATTAACGGGTTGGGCACGTTAGAGGCAGGAAACATGTTCCCAATGTTGGGGGAGTCCAGAACCAGGGGCCACAGTTTAAGAATAAGGGGTAGGCCATTTAGAATGGAGATGAGGAAAAACTTTTTCAGTCAGAGAGTTGTGAATCTGTGGAATTCTCTGCCTCAGAAGGCAGTGGAGGCCAATTCTCTGAATGCATTCAAGAGAGAGTTAGAGAGAGCTCTTAAGGATAGCGGAGTCAGGGGGTATGGGGAGAAGGCAGGAACGGGGTACTGATTGAGAATGATCAGCCATGATCACATTGAATGGCGGTGCTGGCTCGAAGGGCCGAATGGCCTACTCCTGCACCTATTGTCCATTGTCTATTGTCTGGCCCGTTGAGTTTCTCCAGCACTTTGTGTTTTGCTCAGGCTTCCATTTTTTACATTCATGCACACGGATAATTCACATGGTTAGCACATGCATTGCTGCGCACACACGCACACGCACACATGCAAAGGCATAGAAATTGTCGGCAGAAGGCGAAAGTGACGGGATAACTGCAATATGTCTTATGGCTGCTCAAACTTCTACGACAACCGACCACTCTTTGCTCAGACCCACTTTAATTATTCATGGACCGCAAACAAGAATTGGTTTTCTGTCTTCTAACCTCTTACAGTCTCTGTACGGTGTGGGCCAATAAAATGAAACAAACAGATGGATGGAGGCACGCGCGATATGCGAGTGGATGAGTGGGGATTCTGGCAGTGGTTGGAGCCTCTCGGTCCCGGCACTTCATTAACCAGTTGCTCTGCAACTGAATACTGGCAACTTCACCGGCAGGAGAGATTTTGCAAAGATCAAATTACCTCTTTTTAATCAAGATATTTTGCTGGCTGAAGCTTTTCAGTCATAAATTTCCATGGAATTAGCACAGATTTACTGCCAGCCTACCTTACAATGTTTACAGATTTCGTTGCTAATTGGTTTCTACATCCTGTCCCAGGTGACGGCACATTCTGCTGGAATACACCCAACCAAAGGGAACTGGCTTGCATTTACATAAAGCAACGCGTTGGAAGTGTGGCAGCTCTCGTAAGGAAAAAAAACAGCGCAGGGCCAATTTGGATGTAGCAACTTGGAACCCTTTGGCGAGCCTAAAACCATTCATCTCCACACTGCGAAGAAGGACACTACAATTGTGGCCTCTGGTTCAGGGCTCATTCCAAACTCTCCAAGGTCCCAACAACTTTCATAAATTATCAGAAACTCTGGATCAAGTCTACAGTTTGGTTTCGTTTAGAGATACAGCATGGAAACAGGCCCTTTGGCGACCATCGATCACCCATTCACACGAGTCCTATGTTGCTCCATCTTCTCGTCAACTCCCAATACACTGCAAGTAATTTTACAGATGGCCAACTATCCCACAAACCCGCACGTCTTTGGGATGTGGGGGGAGGCCGGAACATCCGGAGGAAACCGACGCTGTCACAGGAAGAAAGTACAAATTCCCCACAGACAGCACCCAGGGTCAGAATTGAATTCAGGACTCTGGTGCTGTGAGACAATAAACAATAGGTGCAGGAGTAGGCTTACCCCTTATTCTTAAACGGTGGCCCCTGGTTCTGGAATCCCCCAACATTGGGAACATATTTCCTGCCTCTAACGTGTCCAACCCCTTAATAATCTTATATGTTTCGATAAGATCTCCTCTCATCCTTCTAAATTCCAGTGTATACAAGCCTAGTCGCTCCAGTCTTTCAACAGGTCAGGGTGCACCTTTGGATGGATTGGACTGATGGTGTTTCTAGTTAGGAACCTTCTTCAGTTCCTTCCTGCCTCATTGCCCGAGTTCCTCCAGCACTTTGTACTTTGCTCATGATTCCGGCACCTGCGGTTTCATATGTCTCAAAATAGAAGCAGGAATCATCCAATTGGCTCCTCTCATCTGCTGCCCCCTCCAACTCCTCACTAAGGTCATGGCTGATCTTTTACCTCAATACTATATTCCTGCACTAACCCCATATCCTATGACTCTCTTATCATCTAAAAAACCTTGATCTCTGCCTTGTATGTGGCCAGTGGCTGGACCTCAAGAGGCTCGGCAGCAGTGAATTCAAAAGATTCTCCACCCTCTGAGTGAAGGGACGTCTGACAATGGGATCGATTCTGACCACGGGTGCTGCCTGTGTGGAGTTTGCATGTTCTCCCTGTGACCGGCTGGATTTCATCACCTAGGGCACCCCAGAGGGTACTCACCATTCTGACTTCATAAGATCATAAGACTCGGCTTGAGGGGGGATCTTATAGAAACTTACAAAATTCTTAAGGGGTTGGACAGGCTAGATGCAGGAAGATTGTTCCCGATGTTGGGGAAGTCCAGGACAAGGGGTCACAGTTTAAGGATAAGGGGGAAGTCTTTTAGGACCGAGATGAGAAAGTTTTTTTTCACACAGAGAGTGGTGAATCTGTGGAATTCTCTGCCACAGAGGGTAGTTGAGGCCAGTTCATTGGCTATATTTAAGAGGTAGTTAGATGTGGCCCTTGTGGCTAAAGGGATCAGGGGGTATGGAGAGAAGGCAGGTACGGGATACTGAGTTGGATGATCAGCCATGATCATATTAAATGGCGGTGCAGGCTCGAAGGGCCGAATGGCCTACTCCTGCACCCATTTTCTATGTTTCTATAAAATTATAAAATCATAAGTCATAAGATCATACTGTGGCACGATGGCGCAGCGGTAGAGTTGCTGCCTTACAGCGAATGCAGCGCCGGAGACTCAGGTTCGATCCTGACTACGGGCGCCGTCTGTATGGAGTTTGTACGTTCTCCCCGTGACCTGCGTGGGTTTTCTCCGAGATCTTCGGTTTCCTCCCTCAGTCCAAAGACGTACAGGTATGTAGGATAATTGGCTGGGCAAAAAAATGTAAACAATTGTCCCTAGTGTGTGTAGGATAGTGTTAGTGTGCGGGGATCGCTGGGCGGCACGGACCCGGTGGGCCGAAGGGCCTGTTTCCACGCTGTATCTCTAAATCTAAAATCTAAATCATGAGGCAGAAGTAGAATTAGGCCATTCGGCCCATCAAAGCCTTCCCCGCCATTCTATCAGGGCTGATCTATCTTTCCCTCCTGAACCCATTCTCCTGCCTTCTCCCCATAACCTCTGAAACCCGTACTAATCAATGGAAATGTATATCCAATATCTATGCTGGGTTTAAATCCTGGAACTCCCTTCCTAGCTGCAGTGTCTTCACTAGTGGGACTTCAGTGAATGGTTATCAAAGGTGAATGAATGAGACTTTACTGTCACATGTACCGAGGGTACCCAGGTACGGCAAGATGTTTGGTTTTGCATGCGACCTAGGCAGTGCACAAGTGTCGTCACGTGAATGGCGCCGACAAAGTTGCAAAGTACCCAACAGTCCTGTCTACTGCCTGCCGCCGCACATGGCGCCTCCCCTCCCCTCCCCTCCCCTCCCCTCCCCTCCTCCCCTCCTCTCCTCTCCCTTTCCCCGCCAGATTCCCCCTTCGTTCTCGGCGCCCCGCCCCATCCCCACCCCCCACCCGACTCAGCACCAACATCACAAGAACAATTAGGGACTGCCAATAAATACTGGCTTTGCCAGGAGCATCTGCACCTTGAAAGTGAATAATTAAATAAAATCTTTGCTCAAGATTCCAGCATCTGCAGTGTAAGGTGTTTTACGTGTAAGGTGTTTTACTATGGATACAGTGCCTGTGGCTGGAGCAGTTGCCATAGCGACATTGTGATCTGTCATTGAGTTCGATTGGTATTAGTTCTAATAATTAAAAAAAATATGGACAAAAAGAGGCTAATAGTAGCCAGTGGGGGCTAATCTTAATTTGACTGTGGACGTTTATTTTGTTAAATTATTTATGATCAAATAATTTTCTAGGAATATTTGCACATTATTGCTGTTGATTGAGCTTCATGACGTAGAAAGATTCCTATGCCTGCAACATTATTTGGCAAAAATGCTGCTTGCCTAGCTCTCATCTTCCAAGTGGCCTTTCCACAGGGTATTTACAGGCCTCACTTTCCATCTGGACCTTCACTCTGCCCTCCCTCCCTCACAACCTCGCCTCCCCCTGTTCTTGGCACAATCGCAGGTGCTGCCTCGCCAGTAGGATGGTAGTGGGAGACTGTAGTGCGACTGGCGATTTTAAAAACGTGCACCGCCTTCAAAATGGTTCCCAGCTTCCTGACCCTGCACGTTCCTGGGAATGTTTTGTTGCCCATTTTGGGTTCAAACCATTTGGGAGGAAGGAGGAGTGGCTGAGTGATGGGATCATTTACTGAGCTGAGATCTGTGTTTACAAAAAGCCCTACTAACTATCTGCTGCATACATCAAACCCACAGCACACCAATTCATCTACTTCCTGAGAAGGCTTAGGAAGTCCGGCATGTCCCCTACAACTCTCACCAACTTCTACAGATGCACTGTAGAAAGCATTTTATCACAGCTTGGTTTGGGAACAGCTCCATCCAAGACCGCAACAAAAATTGCAGTGAATTGTGGATGCAGCCCAGACCATCACACAAGCAAACCTCTCTTCTATTGACTCCATTTATACCTCAAGCTGCCCCCCCCCGGCAAGGCCTGCAGCATAATCAAGGGTGAGTCGCACGCTGGCCACTCCCTCTTCTCCCCTCTCTCATCAGGCAAGAGGTAGAGAAATGTGAAAACGCACATTCAGATTCAGGGACAGTTTCTTTCCAGCTATTATCAGGCAACTGAATCATCCCGCCAACAACTAGAGAGCAGTCCTGAACTACTATCTACCTCTTTAGTGACCCTCGGACTATTCTTGATCAGACTTCGCTGGCTTCACTTTGCACTAAACGTTATTCCCTTATCATGTATTTACACACTGTAAATGGCTGGATTGTAATCATGTATTGTCTTTCTGCTGACTGGATAGCTTGCAACAAATGCTTTTCTCTGTACCTTGGTGCACGTGACAATAAACTAAACTGAACATTGAGTAAACTTGCTAAACTGGTTCTGCTTGCTGTAGGTGGATGGCATCTGAACCTTGATTATCCCCACATTATCATTCACACCTAGGTCTGTGTTACCATGGTGTCATTTCAAGGCTTCCCATAGGCCTTCTCCGATCACAGGGAGGTACCATCCTGACACAGAGCCAAGCTACACACCGTATGCTGACGAGCTCCAGCTCTGCTTCCCCACCACTCCTCTTAACCGCTCTGCCGACTCTTGTGTCGTCACACTACTCGTCTGATATTTAGTGGAGGATACCTTCTATTTGGCGGCACGGTGGCGCAGTGGTAGAGTTGCTGCCTTACAGCGAATGCAGCGCCGGAGACTCAGGTTCGATCCTGACTACGGGCGCCGTCTGTACGGAGTTTGTACGTTCTCCCCGTGACCTGCGTGGGTTTTCTCCGAGATCTTCGGTTTCCTCCCACACACCAAAGACGTACAGGTATGTAGGTTAATTGACTGGGTTAAATGTGTAAAAAAAAAATTGTCCCTAGTGTGTGGGGATAGTGTTAATGTGCGGGGATCGCTGGGCGGCGCGGACCCGGTGGGCCGAAGGGCCTGTTTCCGTGCTGTATCTCTAAATCTAAATCTAAATTAAGAAGTCTGCAGCCATTGCCTTGATCAAGAAACAAAGTGCTGGAGGAACTCAGCGGCAATGGCAGCATCTGTGGCGGGGATAGACAGACGTCCTTTCGGGTCAGGACTCCCCTTCAGACTGATGGAGTAAGGGGAAGAAAGCTGGCAAAGGGATGTGCTGCTGGGGCAAAGCCTGGCAAGTGATAGGTGGACATAGGTGAGGTGGGTTGATCGGCAAATGGGTGCAGTAAGCTTCTCTCTACATTTGTTCGTCAGGCCTACCCTGGCCAGCTGGTTTGCATTCACATGTTCATCAGTTATAGGAGTAGAATTAGGCCATTCGGCCCATTGAGTCCACTCCATTATTCAATCATGGTTGATCTCTGCCTCCTAATCCCATTTTCCTTCCTTCTCCCCATTACCCTTGGCACCTGCTCTCGTCAAGAATTTGACTATATCTGCCTTAAAAATATCCACTGACTTGGCCGCCACAGCCCTCTGTGGCAATGAGTTCCACAGATTAACTACCCTGCATTGGGTCCCAGCCCACCAAGACCTGCAATTCAAACTTAAGGCCTTCAAGCATGCACCCCTCCCCCCTTCCATCCTTATTCCTTTAATCTCCTTCCATGTAAACACCCACCACGTTTCTTCATTAACATATTCAATTCCTGTCTCCTATTACCTCACCAAAAATAGTTATATCCAACGTTTTTTTTCCCTTTCCTGAATTTTTCTTTGTCTCTTAAGATCGTCCTGATGATGTTTGTTACATTATTTGTGGGACCAAGGAACTAAGGCGACAAACTCAATGGAAATAATCTGGACTCGAGAGCTTCATTTTCAATCCCAAGATATGTTTGAGTGCACGGACAGGCCATTCACCGGGTGAGACCATGCTGGTTTATGGTCCAAATGTGCTTCTTACTGCTCTCATTATCACATTTTCCCAGCACATTTTTTCATGCCTTTCTCTCTTACAAACTTGCCCTGCTCATTACGTCCAGCCTGTTCACTTCAACCACTCCAGTGGGAGGGAATTCCACATTCTCTTCACAGGATATAGACAGTCTTTCCTGAAATCTCTATTGTATTTATTCGTATCAGGCATTTATTGATGACTCTTGGTCTTCAACTCCCCCACAAGTGGAAACAACTTCACACCTACTCTCCCAAGCTTCCTCTATGAGATCATCCCTTGTCCTTAACTATTCCAGAGAAAGGTGACTCAGCCTTTTTTGGCTCTTCTGTGTGTGGGTGTGTGTGTGTGTGAGAGAGAGAAAAAGTGTGTGTGTGTGAAACTGTGTGTGTAGTGAAATGAGAGCTGTATTGTTGGGTTCTTCACCGCACCTGGAGTACTGTGTGCAGTTTTGGTCTCCAAATATGAGGAAGGAAATTCTTGCTAATGAGGGCGTGCAGTGTAGGTTTACTAGGTTAATTCCCGGAATGGCGAGACTATCATATGTTGAAAGACTGGAGCGACTAGGCTTGTATACACTGGAATTTAGAAGGATGAGAGGGGATCTTATCGAAACGCATAAGATTATTAAGGGGTTGGACACGTTAGAGGCAAGAAACATGTTTCCAATGTTGGGGGAGTCCAGAACAAGGGGCCACAGTTTAAGAATAAGGGGTAGGCCATTTAGAACTGAGATGAGGAAAAACTTTTTCAGTCAGAGAGTTGTGAATCTGTGGAATTCTCTGCCTCAGAAGGCAGTGGAGGCCAATTCTCTGAATGCTTTCAAGAGAGAGCTAGATAGAGCTCTTAAGGATAGCGGAGTCAGGGGGTATGGGGAGAAGACAGGAACGGGGTACTGATTGAGAATGATCAGCCATGATCACATTGAATGGCGGTGCTGGCTCGAAGGGCCGAATGGCCTCCTCCTGCACCTATTGTCTATTGTTTACCCTGTACCACACCGAATCTCATTGTCTAAAACCCAGACCCATTCCATGGTGAAGCTGAGACCTCATTGATGCTCATCGGCAAGTTAAACCCTGCACAGACTTGGTCAGGTGCCTGGATGGTGCATCCCTGACCTTCAATGTCTTTTTATTTCTTGCAGCCCCGTTGAAACGCAAAAACTTCCCTTTTGAACTTTTTGCTTAGTATTTTTGATTTTAATTGCTTGTCTTTTGTTAATCACGCTTATTATATTTTAAATGTACTGCTTAAGCAAACTTGAAGTAAGACCAGGGTACAAGGGGTAGTACACCTGAATGTTAAACAACAGCACTGGAATATATCAGCCTGAACGTTTGTGGTGGAGGCAAGTTTCCTCTTGCACCACACCGCACACGAGGGCTTCGGATCGCCGGCTGCGGGAGCTTTGATTGCCCCGACTGAGGGTGGTTCGACAGCCCCGACCGCGGGAGAATAAAGAGGGAGAAGATTGGACTTTATTACCTTCCATCACAGTGTGGAATGCGGGGAGCCGCTGTGGTGGATGTTTATGTTAAATTTTATTTGATGTGGCTGTGTGTCTTGTTGCTTTTCACTTAGTGTGGCTGTATGGTAACTCAAATTTCACTGTACCGTAATTGGTACATGACACAATAAACTGACATTGAAACCTTGAATTTTACACTTGGCTAACAAGCAAAGGAACAGACTGCTGGATGATCTCAGCTGGTCAGGGAGTATCTGGAGATATATGGACTAGTGATATTTCGGGTTGTGTGTCTTCTTCAGACTGACCTGAAACATTATCAGTCTATTTCCCACCATAGATGCTATCTGACCGGCTTAGTCTCTCTACTGGTCTGTTTTATTGGTTCAAGATTTCAGCTTCTGCAGTCCCTTGGGTCTGCAAACAAAGCCTTGTGATGTAATGGACACCTTAAGATGCATTCTACGCCAAGGTTAGCAGATTGAAGGGGAGCCACAGTCATATCGAGCTTGGTTAGCTTCCGTTAATATATTGTAGCTTATTTTGAACAAAGTGTGTACGAAAATAACTGCAGATGCTGGTACAAATCGAAGGTATCTCAAAATGCTGGAGTAACTCAGCGGGTCAGGCAGCATCTCTGGAGAGAAGGAATGGATGATGAAACGTCACCCATTCCTTCTCTCCAGAGATGCTGCCTGACCCGCTGAGTTACTCCAGCATTTTGTGATACCTTATTTTGAACAAACATGCTTTGGGCAACAGTCGCTTGCCTGATTCTCATTTACATGTTGTGATCGTTGCCCTTATGCTAATCAAGGCTCCTAACATTCTTGGCGAGGTAGGACCTTTGAGCAAGTCTCTGCACAAACGCGCGCAGAAGTGAGGCAATCTATCCCATTGCTGAATTACTCTGCTTTATGTCTGTTTAATGTCCAAGAAATAAAAACAGCTGAAGACCCTGTTTTTAGCTGTTCCTGCTCAAAGTCGTATTTTAAGACAGGGGATGGTTCCAAAATTTCTCTTTAATCTTTAGTGAAATGAAAACTCACGAAAGTAAAATCAAAAGTTTGGATGAGAGGCTCTCGGATCCTGGCGGCATTCTGGTTAAACTGTCATATGATAGGTTGCAAATTGCATCTGATAGTTTGCAAATCTTGACATATTCATTTAAAAAGCTTATTAATGTGCACGAAAGATGGATCTACATTGATAAGTTCTTACAACATTTTTTCAAAGAAACTCATTTTAAAATGCAAATTCATTTTGAGGTGATTCCTCTCCCTTTGTGCATTTCCCTGTGTTTTCCTTCCTTTTTCTTCAATATCCCACCTTCAGAACTGTAAAACTGAAAGATAAGTCAATCATTTCAAAGGTTAAACCTTCATGTTTTTTACTTGAAAACCTTAATGTTGTTCAAATGTAGAAAGGAAATAATCAGCTGCATTCCTTGACAGTAGTTCAAACTCGCACAGGGATAATTAAGATAATTTTCGTGCCTGCTGGAGAAATCCATTACCAGCCTAACAGCAGACTAGGCCATGGGCTCATGATGAGGGGGACGTTCCATAGTGTGTGTGTGTGGGACTGTGAACGAGTTCAAGCACATTAAATCGTACGGCGGAAAACCTGTTCCAAGTTGTGGAGGTCTGTGCGGCAACTTGCTCTGAGACTTCACTCAGCATCAGGCCCCTGAGGTGGGTGACTGCCCAATAGACAATAGACAATAGGTGCAGGAGTAGGCCATTTGGCCCTTCGAGCCAGCACCGCCATTCAATGTGATCATGGCTGATCATTCTCAATCAGTACCCCGTTCCTGCCTTCTCCCCATACCCCCTGACTCCGCTATCCTTAAGAGCTCTGTCTAGCTCTCTCTTGAATGCATTCAGAGAATTGGCCTCCACTGCCTTCTGAGGCAGAGAATTCCACAGATTCACAACTCTCTGACTGAAAAAGTTTTTCCTCATCTCAGTTCTAAATGGCCTACCCCTTATTCTTAAACTGTGGCCCCTTGTTCTGGACTCCCCCAACATTGGGAACATGTTTCCTGCCTCTAACGTGTCTAACCCCTTAATAATCTTATACGTTTCGATAAGATCTCCTCTCATCCTTCTAAATTCCAGTGTATACAAGCCTAGTCGCTCCAGTCTTTCAACATATGCCAGTCCCGCCATTCCGGGACTTGCCATGCGTGCCACCCGGGGCCATTGGTCCAAATCTATCCACACCAGATCCATATGGCTGGTTCTGTTGCCCAAGGTGGGGTGAAAGGTAAGGACCAAGGGAACTCTACCTCTATTTCTGTCTGCGGGGAGGTGGGAAGAGAGTGGAAGTATGGACAAAAGTATTGAGAAATGGATGAGAAATGGCTCCATCAACCACAGTGAAGGGGAAGCAGTCTTTGCTGATAGAGGGGTGGCACAGTGGCGCAGCGGTAGAACCTGCTGCCTTACAGCGCCAGAGACCCAGCTTCGATCCTGACCACGGGTGCTGTCTGTGTGGAGTTTCCGCGTCCTCCCTGCGACCACACAGGTTTTCTCTGAGTGGTTTCCCTCCCACGCCTCAAAGATCTTGCTGGTTTGTAGGTTAATTGGCTTCTGCAAATTGTCCCCAGTGTGTAGGATAGAACTAGTGTACAGGTGATCGTTGGTCGGCACTGACTTGGTGGGTTGAAGGGCCTGTTTCTTTTGTTTAAACTAATAGTAATGGGATCGTGGAGCAATGTAATCAGGTACTGTAGCTGGGCCATAGAATTACAGAGTCGTCCAGTCTGGAAACTAACCCTTTAGGCCCCAACTTCCCATCAACTTCCCACAAATTACACCACTTACCCACCACCAGGGACAATTTACAGCGGCCAATTTACAGCTTTCAGCTTGCAAGTCCTTGTGATGTGGGAGGAAACTGGAGCACCTTCGTTTAGTTTAGAGATACAGCCCTGAAACAGGCCCCTTGGCCCACCGTGTCGACGTCGACCAGCGATCCCCGCACATTAACACTATCCTACACTCACTATGGACAATTTACAATTATACCGAGCCAATTAACCTACAAGCCTGTGCATCTTTTGGAGCGTGGGATGAATCAGGAGATCCCGGAGAAAATGCACGCAGGTCACAGGGTGAACGTACAAACTCCGTACAGACAGCACCCGTAGTCAGGATCGAACCCGGGGCTCTGGCGCTGCGAGGCAGCAACTCTACCACTGCCTCACCTGGGGGATATCCACACAGTCTCAAGGAAAACGAGCAAACTCCACACAGACGGCACCCGAGGTCAGGATCGAATCCACGCTTCTGGAGCTGTGAGGCGGCGGCTCTAAGATCAAGCAACACCCACAGGCAGTACTGGCGCACTCCCAGCTGCACCCCCTGTCAAAGCTGTCTAGGGTTTTTTCTCAGTGCTGCTGCTGAGTGTGCTGGAGAGCCGACTGGTGAAGTGGTTGGGCTGGAAATTCTTTTGCATCGCACAACAATGTGTGGAATTCACTCTCGCGCCAAACACGTCTTTTCAGTCCGTGCACTTTGAAGAATGAGGCACAAAGTCTGCTGGCAAACACGATGTTTCAGGTAGAGGGGCTGAGTACACCTGGATGTATGAGAAAAGTGTCTCGATCCGAAACGTCACCTATTTCCCCCAGAGATGCTACCTGACCCGCTGAGTTACTCCAACTTTTCGTGTCTATCTTTCGCATAAACCAGTAATCAGCAGTTCATTTTTATTACCCATGTCAGATTCCTAGTTATAGACCATAGCTCCGCCTTCAACACCCTAATCCCGACCAAACCGATCTCCAGATCCCTGGAGTTAGGAGTCGGGACCCCCTCCCAATGTGAACAATTGCCCAATGAAATGTCCGTGTAAGTACGATGCTCCTCTTGATGGAGATAATGTAAGCTGATTGCCTCTTCTGATGAAGAATGTATGATGCCCTCTGTCTACGTTTTTCATGGCAAATGCAATCTGACGACCATTCCCTCTGGAAGCAAGAGACACAGTTTTAAAATTGGAACTGGGCAATTAAGGACCTAAAATATGGATGACATCTTCACAGAAAGCATCCTGGTGATCTGGAACCATATCTCCAGCGGCCCTTGGTGCCCAGAATCACTGCAACTTCAAGTTAAGTCAAGTCACATGGACAATAAAGTGGAGTTGTTATTCACAAAATGCTGGAGTAACTCAGCAAGTCAGGCAGCATCTCAGGAGAGAAGGAATGGGTGACGTTTCGGGTCGAGACCCTTCTTCAGTATTTTGTGAATAAATACCTTCGATTTGTACCAGCATCTGCAGTTATTTTCTTACATAAAGTGGAGTAGAGTCTGAGAGCAGTTCCCAAAAATGCAGAAGCTGGAATCCTGAGCTAAAAACAAAGTTGCTGGAAGAGCTCAACAGGCCAGATGTCTTCTCAGGAGAGAAATGGATGGATGTTTAGGAGAATCGAAGGAACTGCAGATGCAGGTTTACAAAAAAAGAGACAAAGTGCTGGACGTACCCCAGTGGGTCAGGTAGCTTCTCTGGAGAATGTGGACGGGTGACGTTTCGGGTCGGGACACCTCTTGATTAGGACCAGGACCCTTTTTTTAGACTGATATATACAGCGCAGTGAGGTACAAGTACGATGGAAATCTTGCAAGAAAATTCAGACTTTCATGTCAGAGAAGGTTAGTTGCCTTTTGCAGAGTAGAGTCAGGAGATTTGGAGTTAAGATACAGTTCAGTCAGGACCTGAACTGAATGTCACAACTATCTCGGGGACCATGCATGCCTCTAGCTCCCCATCACAAGTGGGCATGAGGCACCTGGGACGTTGTCTCCTCCTCGGGTAGGTGTGGCACGGGAAGGCTGAACGTGGTACTATTGACATAAATGCCACTGGCATAGCAGGAGCATTGGAAGCTTTTGGATTGTGTCAACAAGACACAGCAGGAGCTGGACTAAGAGAGAGTTAGATTTAGCTCTTAGGGCTAAAGGAATCAAGGGATATGGGGAAAAAGCAGGAACGGGGTACTGATTTTAGACGATCAGCCATGGTCATATTGAATGGCGGTGCTGGCTCGAAGCGCCGAATGGCCAACTCCTGCACCTATTTTTCTACGTTCTATGAAACAGAGAAGGTTCACTTGGGCATGCTCGTCATTTAAATATATCTGAAATGACATTGTTACTGAGCTTCATTTCTCTTGGGGCTGATCAATGAAGGACAGCGAGGGGCTGTTTGTTTGCGAGGAGCTGAAGACTGATTAGTGTCTTCACGAGCTAACAGATCTTGTGTGTTTAATTATTCTACCAGCTGGAGAATAAGCCCGGTAAGATCGTAAGCTCCAAGGTCAATACTTTGCAATGTCTGGCTTTGTCTCGTCATGGCAATATCATGTTGAAGGTTTTAGAAAATACGCTGCATTTCTTGTGGCATTGACAGCGCCGTGCCTATTGAAATTGCAATGCAAAGTTACTGTCAGCGGATAACACTTAATTACTTGTAATTAGCTGGAGTCACAGTTGCTAGGTATTCGCTTCTTTGTCACAAGCACAATTTAGACAGTAACACTGGAGAATCTCTTTTTAAGATAGTCCTTTGCATTTGGATACAGGGCTTTTCCGTCTGCAAGATGCTGTTCCAATTAGCAGCGCTTCGGTTATTCAGTCCATGGATGCATTTCTCTGCCTTCTAACAACTCATTTAATCCTCAACGTGTGAGCTTCTTTCATTCCAGAAAGATTCTCAGCAAACATTTCTGTGTGTGATGACTGATTAATTATTATCATGGATTGTCTTAATTGTTCAATTTCACTCGCTCTTTGCAGCCAGTCTCCCTGTGTGGGCTAACCAGGATTCTTTATAGGTTTAACATCTTTTCGCAGCTTTTGAATTCTATTCTTCTTGGGTATTAAGCCTAATGGATTGTTGTTTTTATCATGGCGTTATTACATTTTTTCCCCCCAATGATTGGTGTTTCTGTACGGCTGGATCGCACTGCTCGTAAACTTCACGTGAACCTCTTGAATTTGCAACCGCAAGAGTGTGGTTGAATGCATGGGTATTTATTGGTGCCAGACAAAGTTAAAACACACTGAGGGAGCAGCTTCAACAATCCGAAATCGCGGCAGCACATCTGGCTGGGGGATCGCCCCTGTCTGGCCACACGTCTGCTTTGCATCAGGAGGGAGATGTAGTACGGCCGGTACAACAAGCATTGATCTGCGATGTTCCGGACTATTTTAACCCTTTGCTCACTCCACCTGATGCAACACTGGAGGTGGAGATGCCATCGGGGGTTGGAATTCTTCTTGGCATTCTAACTGGGTGCCCTGTGGGAACCTCTTCGTGGTGGTGGGTGGTGCGGGGTGGGATGGGATGGCAGCCATTTAGCTGTGACAATAGACAATAGACAATAGGTGCAGGAGGAGGCCATCCGGCCCTTCGAGCCAGCACCGCCATTCAATGTGATCATGGCTGATCATTCTCAATCAGTACCCCGTTCCTGCCTTCTCCCCATACCCCCTGACTCCGCTATCCTTAAGAGCTCTATCCAGCTCTCTCTTGAATGCATTCAGAGAATTGGCCTCCACTGCCTTCTGAGGCAGAGAATTCCACAGATTCACAACTCTCTGACTGAAAGCTTGGGTTCAAAGTAACTTTGAAAAGCTGGGCCCTGGGACTTTGGGTTTTAGTCAGCAACCTCTGTCGCTACTGATATTGGCACTTTTCCGTGCGGTAAACTGCAAGGGTCTTGGACGCGTGCAGACCCTTTGACCCAACATATTTATGTTACATTTCCGCTGAGTTACTCCGGTACTTGTACTTTACTCAAGATTCCTGCATCTGCGGTTCCATTGTGTCTCTATATCTCTTTTGTTATTCCACATCTTGATGATTTTTTCGGCATGTACAGTTAAAAGCTCTTACCTAATTTAGCTCTTCAAACCCATGGATTTCTATTTAAGATTTCAGCACTGGGTCAGGCTTAACAAATATTCTGCCGCAAATTTACAAATGTCTGCGTCTATAATCTTTAAATGTAGGACTGATTCGGCAGTGAGTTGGTCTTGAAATGGATGTCCACTCAGTTCATCTTTCATCTAAAAAAAAGTGCATTTATTTAGTATTTTTAACATTGACTTGTCACAACATCGCGTGATTCATTGAGGTGTAAATAGACAAACAATGTCTCAACCCTGACACCCCAAACAACTTCAGACCAATCTCCAACCTACCCTTTCTGTCCAAAGTTTTGGAACGTGCTGTAGCTTCCCAACTCAAATACCACCTCTCTACCAATAACCTGTATGAAACTTTCCAATCCGGATTCCGCTCCAACCACTGTACTGAAACTGCGCTCCTCAAAATCACAAACGACCTTTTCCTCTCCTCCGATGCTGGCAACCTCAACATCCTCATCCTACTTGACCTCAGCGCCGCCTTTGACACCATAAATCACTCCATTCTCCTCACCCGACTTGAAACCTCCTTTAACATCACCGGCACAGCCCTATCCTGGTTCAAATCTTACCTCTCTGACAGGCACCAGTTCATCTCCATTAACAACTGTAAATCCCCCACCGCTCCCCTCCCCCAAGGTGTCCCCCAAGGCTCAGTCCTTGGCCCCCTCCTCTTCATCCTCTACCTGTTCCCCCTTGGTCAATTAATCCGCTGTCATGGTCTCAACTTCCACTACTTCGCCGATGATATCCAGCTCCTCATCTCCACCAAGTCAATCTCCACCACCACACACTCTACACTGACAAACTGCATCACTGAAATAAAATCTTGGCTTCAATCAAATTTCCTCAAACTCAACTGCAACAAATCTGAAACCATCATCATTGGTCCAAAAACGCTCACCAAATCCACCCAAAACTTCATCCTCAATATTGATGGTCTCCCAGTATCCACCTCCCCTCACATCCGGAATCTTGGAATCATCTTTGATCAAACCCTCTCCTTCGACAAACACATCAAACACATCACAAAGACAGCCTTCTTCCACCTCAAAAACATTGCCCGTCTCCGTCCATCCCTCTCCTCCACAGCTGCAGAAACCCTCATCCACGCCTTCATCACCTCCCGTCTGGACTACTGCAACAGCCTCCTCTATGGCGCACCCTCAAAAATCATCAGTAAACTTCAATACATTCAAAACTCCGCTGCCCGTCTACTCACCCACACCCCGATCCGTGACCATATCACCCCCGTCCTTTATAAACTCCACTGGCTCCCCATCCCCCTGAGAATCCAGTACAAAATCCTCCTCATGACCTACAAAGCCCTCCATAACCTGGCTCCATCCTACCTGACTGACCTCCTCCACAGGCACACTCCCACCTGCACCCTCCGCTCTGCTGCTGCCAATCTCCTATCCCCCCCCCATCCGGACCAAACTCAGATCCTGGGGGGACAGGGCTTTCTAAATCGCTGCTCCCACCCTATGGAACTCACTACCCCAAACCGTCAGAGACTCCTCCTCACTCATCACATTCAAAACATCACTGAAGTCTCACCTGTTCAGTACTGCCTTCAACCACTGAAGGTCACCTCAGCTTCTGTCTCCTTTCTCTGTTCGTTTACTTATTTATCTATTTATTCACTTCCCTATGTTCTTTAAATCCCTGTAAAGCATCTTTGAGTGTATGAAAAGCGCTATATAAATGTAATACATTATTATTATTATTATTATTATTAATGTTAAAATGATATATCATAATTGGGCAAAAGAATAGAGAAATTGAAGAGATTTTTTTCTCTCCGGTCAATGCGATCTGCCGTACACTGCCTTATCTCCTTGAGTTACGGTCAGGTTCCATATTTACAGGGTCAATCTTGTCTTCAAGTGGGGTTATACACAAAATCACATGATACCATAACCCCACCTCCCCAGGATTGTAAAGTATGATGTTGATGAGGGCCAATTAACACAAACATTTGAACGTCTGAAGAAGGGTCTCGACCCGAAACGTCACCCATTCCTTCTCTCCCGAGATGCTGCCTGACCTGCTGAGTTACTCCAGCATTTTGTGAATAAATACCTTCGATTTGTACCAGCATCTGCAGTTATCTTCTAACGGCAGCGGCTGACTAGCAGTCTGTCCGTCTTTTTTTTGTTGTGTGTCGGTGTTGGGATGGTTTTTATATATATTTTTTGGTTGTGTATGTGTGGGAGGGGGTGGTGGTGTGGGTGGGTGGGTGGGGGGGGGGGGGGGAACTTTTCTCTTCCTCACGGCGCGGGGTGCGGCTCGGCTGCGGGGCCTAACATCGCCCGCTGCGGCTCGGCCGCTGGACGCGGCTTGGCCGCTGGACTTAACAGTGCCCGGTGCGGCTTGGCCGCTGGACTTTACATCCCGGTGCGGCTTGGCCGCTGGACTTAACAGTGCCCGGTGCAGCTCGGCTGCGGGGCTTTACATCGCTGGTGCAGCTCGGCTGCGGGGCTTAACATCGCCCGGTGCAGCTCGGCTGCGGGGCTTAACATCGCCCGGTGCAGCTCGGCTGCGGGGCTTTTCATCGCTGGTGCGACTCGGCTGCGGACTTGACATCGCCCGGTGCGGCTCGACCACGGGACTTAGCTGCGCAAGGCTTAGTCGCGGGCCTTTCATCGCCCGGTTCGGCCGCGAGACGTTTCAGCGCCCGGTGCGGGGACTGTGCGGGTCGGTCGGGGACGAGCTGTCTGTCCATGGGCGTGGGGAAGAGAGTGGAAGTTTTGTTGCCTCCATCACAGTGAGGGGGTGTTTGGAGTCACTGTGATGGACGTTTGTGTTGGGGTCATGTGTCTTGTGTTCTTTTTTTTTTTTTTTTCTATGACTGCTATGTAGTTTCGTTCGGTACTTCGATACCGAACGACAAATAAAGCTCTGTTATACCTGTTATACCTGTTATAACACAAACATTTATTTATTATCTTCCCCTGCCTCGTTACAATGGTGCAGAATCTATTTGTGGCTGGCATCGGTGGGCTTGGTATCATGGCTGTTACTTTGTTTAATAGAGTGCCAAGTACCAGAAGGTGTCCCATGCCAATTTCCAAAACAACTTACTTGAGTGGCCCCCTGCGGTGATACTAGCAGCCCGTGATCTCAAGATACAATGGTGTCTGGTGACTGCAGGGAGGCTACATGTAAACAGGTTTTTTTCAAGACTGGGTCTCATTGAAATATAATTATATTCATGGGGACCTTGTCTGTATGTGCATAATTCAGGTCTTCATAGTCTGGGGAGGGACTGCGTTGTGGTGGAAGCAGAATCAATCATAATATTATAATACATCACCTCCTATACATCAGGAGGTGCAGATCCAGCGTAAGCAAGATTATGAGGGACCCCTGCCACCCCAGTAACGGACTGTTCCAGATGCTCCGGTCGTGAAAACGGAGAGGATGAGACGGAGTTTCTTCCCACAGGCCATCAGGACTGTCAACTTTTATAACTCCAGACTAAATTTTTGTCTAGACTATAGTAACTTATTAACTTTATTTATATGCTGTAACTGCACTTAATATAATTGTATTTATTTGTTTTTGCATTTATTGCATATATGTTTGTACGCACCGTCAGGATTGGCTATTTTTAAATTTCGTTGTACTCGTTGCAATGACAATAAATGAATATTATTATTATTATAATTCTTTTTTGTGCACAATCCGCAGGCATTGCCACTTTCATTTCATTGCACATCGTGTATGTGACAAATAAACTTGACTTGACTTGACTTGAGAAAAGGAATTGGATAAATATTTGAATTCATGGTCATAGAGGGCAGTGGTGGATAGTTCTTTTTCTGACTGGAAATCGTAGAACAGTACAGCATGAAATGGGCCTTTCGGCCCGCAATGTTTGTGTCGAATAAAACAAGTTAAACGGATTTCATCTGCCGGTACATGCCATATCCTTCTATTCCCTGTGTCTATCCAAAAGCATCTTAAATGCAACTGTTGCATCCACCTCTATCACCACTTCTGGCAATGCGTTCCAGGCCCCCACTATTCTCTGCGTAAAATAAACTTGCCCAGCACATCTCCATTATACTCTATCCCTCTCGCCATATACCTATGTCCTCTAGTGTTGGACATTTCCACCCTGGGGAAAAAGGTTCTGACTGTCTACCCTATCTATTCCTCTCCTAATTTTTTTTACTATCAGACTCCCCTCGACTTCCGACGTTCCAGAGAAAGCAATCCAAGTCTATCCCTCTAATCCAGACATTCTGGTGAACTTTCTCTGCACCCTCTCCAAAGCCTCCACATCTTTCCTGTAATGGGATGACGAGAACTGCACGCAATACTCACAAATGCTGCCTTACCGCCGTCCGATGGAGCTGCAACACGACTTCCTGAGCCTTATATTAAACGTCCCTACTAATGAAAGCAAATGTACCATTCACTTTCTTTAACACCCCAGTGTGGGAGCCTATGGGCAAAGAGAAGAGTAGTGGGACTAACTTGAGGCTTAAAAGTGGCAAATAGCTCCCCCTGTGTTGTATAAAATAATGATAATTCCCTGAAGTAGATTGTAGTTAGGGAGATGTTGTAGAATGTTTAAGAATAAGGGGGTAGGCCATTTAAGACTGAGATGAGGAAAAACCTTTTCACCCAGACAGTTGTGAATCTGTGGAATCTGTTTAAAGGCAGTGGAGGCCAATTCACTGGATGTTTTCAAGAGAGAGTTAGGGCGAAAGCAATCAAGGGATATGGGGAAAAGCAGGAATGGGGTACTGATTTTGGATGATCAGCCATGATCATATTGAATGGCGGTGCTGGCTCGCAGGGCCGAATGGCCTATTCCTGCCACCTGTTTTCTATGTTTCTAATGTGTTCTTGCCCAAACGCCTTGTTTCCCATTCTAATTGTTTATTTATTTCAGCTCTGTAGGACCTGGGATATCTATTAAGGAAGAGGATCTCATGAGATTTGCAGTGGCTTCCAAAGTTGCTTCCATCTGCCGAGTCCGAGAAACGTGGTGATGTCAGCGGCGGAAAGGAGCTCCGGGCGCGAGGACAAGGAGATGGACATTGCTGGAGATCCTCAGCAGGAAGACCTGGCTCTGCAAGTGGCTGCCGTGCAGGTCTCCGAGGAATCTGCTTCCGCCAACATGGACAGTGGCAAGCAGCCCTCGGAAGTCAAGGATCTGGGCAGAGCAAAGGAGGGAGAAGATGCGCAAACAAACGGAGTGGGCCATCCTGCGGAGGACTCTGCCAGCACCCACGGGAGCGCAAGCAGCACGGCAAAGAAAGTAGGCCCCAGGCCCAAGCTCTCCAACAGGAAGCTGTCACTGCAAGAACGTTCCTCCGGAAACAGCCTCTCTGCCCGAGGGGACCAACCCAGCACTGGTCCCTATGCAACAGGACCACCGTCATCAGGCAGCCGGCCAACGTCTGACTCCAGCCGGGTCAATATGGGTGACTCCCAGGTGAGTTAATTTCCTAATTGAAACCCAGAGCCGCTCCCATCTAAAATAAAATACCATTTATTGTTTGGAATTAGTTGTAGATTTTTGGCTATTGACATTAGTGGAAGAGGAGATTCAAAAGATTGGGAGGTGTTGGTTGCAAAAAATGCCTGTCTTTAAACTTCAAAGGGGATCTGGTGTAGTTAGGGATATAATTGTGCCTGAACAATGTTCTGAAGATGGGTCTCAACTTGAAACGTCACCCATTTGCTCTCTCCAGAGATGCTGCCTGTCCTGCTGAGTTACTCCAACATTTTGTGTCTATCTTAATTGGTTCATTTGGGGTTGCTTTAAATGTCATGGATAGTATTTGATCTTGTTGTACACAGGTCAACAGTGTGATTGCTAAGTTCTGAACTGTGTTTGGTGCTACAGGCAGATCAATCCTTAATTCCATTGTGGAATAGTTTCCTGCCCGTGGTTTAATGTTGGTGCCAATCCGTTTAAAGCACAGTGGTGCCAAACTCAGGGATGTTATTCCCAGTGTACAAGAGGGATGGAGGGAGAACAGAGAGGGGCTTGTAGATTAGATCTAATATTGGAGAATTCTCCCCCCACCTCCCCCCCCCCCCCTCACCACCAGTCTGAAGAAGGGTCCCGACCCGAAACAATATCTATCCATGTTCTCCAGAGATGCTGCCTGACCTGGTGAGTTACTCCAGCACCTTGTATCTTTTTTCAATGGTTAAATGGAGAAACATACAAACATACAAACATAGAAAATAGGTGCAGGATTAGGCCATTCGGCCCATTGAGCCAGCACCGCCATTCAATATCATCATGGCTGATCATCCAGAATCAGTATCTGATCAGTGCCTGAGGTCTGATATCTGTCCTTGCTGTTGGCAATACACCGTGCCACACGCAGAGAGGATCATGCCGAGGGCACTACCCGCTGCAGGAGAACCATTTATTTCTGCCAGCGGCAATCCACTATAGTTGTGGATAATTACATGAAAATGATCAACGGACTATAACGTTGGTGGTTCGTTTCCGTCGCAGGTTTGTTATCATGGTTGTTTGACATTCTGGACGTTTGTTGATTTTGTGTTGAACCAAGCTATCTATGCGTGTGAACCACACCTACTCCCTTAACAATTGTTTGGTTGTGCTTCCACTAGAAGTGTCGATAACACATTCTGCAAGGGACTGCCAGGTCAGTCAGCAGCAGAATGTGTTATTGACACTGCTACAAATTCACAAGAAGCAGAAGAGCTGCTGCCTCACAGCGCCAGAAACCCGGGTTCACTCCTGACCACAGGTGCTATCTGGGCAGAGTCTGTACGTCCTCCCTGTGACCAATTAGGTTTCCTCCGGGTGCTCCGGTTTCATCCCACATTCCAAGGACGTGCGGATTTGAAGGCTGCTGTAAATTGCTCCAAGTGTGTAGGACATAGAAACATAGAAAATAGGCGCAGGAGTAGGCCATTCGGCCCTTCGAGCCTGCACCACCATTCAATATGATCATGGCTGATCATCCAGCTCAGTAACCTGTACCTGCCTTCTCTCCATACCCCCCTGATCCCTTTAGCCACAAGGGCCACATCTAACTCCCTCTTAAATATAGCCAATGAACTGGCCTCAACTACCTTCTGTGGCAGAGAATTCCACAGACTCACCACTCTCTGTGTGAAGAAATGTTTTCTCACCTCGGTCCTAAAAGACTTCCCCCTTATCCTTAAGCTGTGACCCCTGGTTCTGGACTCCCCCAACATCGGGAACAATCTTCCCGCATCTAGCCTCTCCAACCCCTTAAGAATTTTATATGTTTCTATAAGATCCCCCCCATCAGTCTTCTAAATTCCAGCGAGTACAAGCCTAGTCTATCCAGTCTTTCTTCATATGAAAGTCCCGCCATCCCAGGGATCAATCTGGTGAACGAAAGGTTTAGAGGGATATGGGCCACTTGCAGACAGGTGGGACTAACTTAGATAGGAAATCTGGTCTAGTGGAGGGGTGATTGATGGTCAGCGTGGAGTTGTTGGGCCGAATGGACTGTTTCCACACTGTGTCGCTCAACTAAGGACAGACTTACACAATGGAAAGGGTACCTGAAGCAGGTGCAGTTGTGAATTCATTGTGAACTCTTTGCAAATCTCGCATTGTATGTGCAACATCGCGAGAGGCGATGCTTTTAATGGCGACTCCACTTTTCTGACTGAGTTGTCGTACACAGTACTGGAGCAACATTTTGCTTTGTTAGAGCTGTGATTTCATGCATTGTCATCATTTCGAGGATTGCATTTACACTTATTATATAGAGGGTGGGTTGTAGGCACTGCAAGGTGAAGATTTGTTGAGGTGCGGTGCCACATTCACCAAAGGGCACAGAGAATGTTCCGGACTGGGGCAGTGAACGTTCACAATTCACAACTCAGTTCATCTGTTGATACAGGAGACAGCGCATCTGTTGACACAACAGGCACAACGCCTTTTGTCACTATGATTGCAAAATCCAAGAGGACTCAAATAAATGTTTACATGGTACATTGAGATTGCTTCTCTTTCTTTTACATTTAAGAGCTATTGTTGTTCATCTCTGATTCTTGAGTAAGACCGCAACATCCAGTCTACCATGTTACAGCATGCATAGAAGTGGCCGATGAGACCAATCTGGGCTTGAAAGGTGCTCCCACACAGGTGACAGAGGTGTATAGACGCTGTAGTTGATGATGTACTTGATGTAGTAGATTTCCTCTTTGCTTCCTCTATTCTAACTTCCTCACATGAGCGAGCATCACTTTTCATGCAGGAACACCAAACAGAATGAGGGGTAAACTAAAGAGCAGAGGTCTTGCCTACTCAATCTCTGCTCATATGACACACCCACCATGCCAGCAATCAATCTAATGGAACTTTGCTGCACTCCATCAATAGCAAATGTACTGGGGTTTTTTTTTTTAGAAACAAGGAACTGCAGGTACTGGTTAACACAAATGGACACAAAGTGCTGGAGTAACTCAACGGGTCAGGGCAGCATCTCTGGAGAACATGGATAGGTGGCGTTTCAGGGGTTGGGACTCTTCTTCAGTCTGAAGAAATACCCTTTATCCTGCACCTGTTCACTTTGGATGGCTTGATTCTAATCATTTATAGTCTTCTTGTTGACTGCATAGCACATTACAAAACAGTTTTTTACTGTACCTCACTCAGTACACGTGACAATAATAAATGAAACTAAACTAAGCTAAAGAAGGTTCCCGACCCGAAACGTCACCTATCCGTGTTCTCCAGGGATGCAGCCTGAACTGCTGAGTTACTCCAACACTGTGTCTTTTGTAATATATGTTTTTGAATGAGGTGTCCAAGATAATGGTCCTATTGTGGTCTCATCAAACCCCTTTATAGTTGTAGGACCACACCTTTACTCTTCGCCTCAGATCCTCTTTTGCATTTTAAGGCTAACATACAAAGTGATTTCCTAACACCTGCATGTTAGCTTTGGACACCCAGTACAAGGGCCCTGGTTCTCTGTCAACGTCATCATTATCCAATTGTCACTGTTTAAAAAAAATATGGGTGCTGTAACGAACAATAGTGTACACAGAATTGTCAGAATAGTGCATCCCTGCTCTGTCTTCCACAAATGCAACACACTTTGAATTTCGACATAGATGATAGACACAAAAAGCTGGAGTAACTCAGCGGGTCAGGCAGTGTCCCTGGAGAAAGGGAATAGGTACCGTTTCGGGTGAGACCCTTCCTTGACCCACTGTGTCTGCTGATATGCAAGTCATTGAGTTTTCCACAGACTTGGACTACTTTCCTTGAGCAGGACATTCTTTATGTGGCGAGCTGCCACTACAGACATAGCTATTTTGGAGTAGGAAGAGTCTGAAGAAGGGTCTCGTCCTGAAACATCACCCATTCCTTCTCTCCAGAGATGCTGCCTGTCCCGTTGAGTTACTCCAGCATTTTGTGTCTATTTTTGCTATTTTGGGGTATGTTTAGTTCACCAACGTGTTGGTCTCCAAATTTGAGGAAGGATATTCTTGCAGCGTAGGTTCACTAGGTTAATTCCTGGAATGGCGGGACTGTTGTATGTTGAAAGACTGGAGCGACTAGGCTTGTATTCACTGGAATTTAGAAGGATGAGAGGGGATCTTATTGAAACCTATAAGATTATTAAGGGATTTGACACGTTAGAGGCAGGAAACATGTTCCCAATGTTGGGGGAGTCCAGAACCAGGGGCCACAGTTTAAGAATAAGGGGTAGGTCATTTAGAACGGAGATGAGGAAAAACTTTTTCTGTCAAAGAGAGTTGTAAATCTGTGGAATTCTCTGCCTCAGAAGGCAGTGGAGGCCAATTCTCTGAATGCTTTCAAGAGACAGCTAGATAGAGCTCTTAAGGATTGCTGAGTCAGGGGGTATGGGGCGAAGGCAAGAACGGGGTACTGATTGAGAATGATCAGCCATGATCACATTGAATGGCGGTGCTATCTCGAAGGGCCGAATGGCCTACTCCTGCACCGATTGTCTATTGGTCATTGTTCTCTGTTAATGGTCTTGAATAAGAGCGTCTGCTTTGATGTTTACTTTCTCTGATTCTGTTCTTGTGGTCATTCGTCACTGATTGTTGTATTCTCTGAGGCTGCCAACAACCTTGCTAATTTGAGCAGCTCAATTTATCCCTACAAAGGGCTTTCCATCTGTTTGCTCTGAGGGGCATGCTATAATGATCTGTGTTTTTAGCTCTCATTTCAAGATCAGAAATGTTCTGTTTTGCTGCAAATTGTCTCCATCGGGCAGAATCTCGATCAGCTGCCTCTTTTCCTGCTTGTCCTAAGACAAGAGGCTGCTGGAGTATAAAGTGTGGGGAGGGAAATAAAGTTATGTATTTCGTAGGAAAAGCAGAAAGTCTGAGTATTTTGGAAATGGTGATGGATTGGTAAATGTTGATATTCAAAGGGTACTCCAGCCACTGAAAAGCTGGTGTGCAGGTGTAGAGGCAGCTAGGCAGGCAAATGGTCAAGAGAAGAACATGTCCCAATGGGGCAAGTGGACTCATTGATTTAAATACTGGGTTAAAGATGCTGCAATTACATGGAGCTTTGGTGCTTCCACACCTTGGTGCATTTTCTTCTTCTTGCCAAAAGAAGGATCTACTTTCCATGAAGGATGGCAGCAGAGATTACTGAGCTGATGGGTTTGTCAGACAGATTGGGTGGGATTATAGAGGATTGACAGATGAGCCCATTGATTATTGGAGTCCTACAACACAGACAACACAGTAACTGGCCCTTCAGCCCACCTCGTCCATACTGGCCATTAAGTACCGGTCAGTGCTGATCCCATTTACCCGCGCTTGGCCTAAAAAGATTATTTGGTCCTACGGTTTATGTCTATTTGTTGCACATGCCTTTTTAAAGTTTTGAGAGGCTTAGATAGGGTAGGCAGTCAGAGCCTTTTGCTCAAGGTGGAAATGTCCGAGACTAGAGGAAATAGCTTCAAGATGAGAGGGGCAAAGGTTAAAGGAGACGTTCGAGGCAAGTTTTTTTTTAACGCAGAGGCTGCCAGGTGTGGTGGTGGAGGCAGATACCGTGGTGGTATTTAAGAGGCTTTTAGAGAGAGATACAACGTGGAAACAGGCTGGTGGACTGTGAGGCTCAGTCATTGATCCAAAGCTGAGGTGGATTTTTGATGCAAGAGGAAGTAAGTGATATAGGGATGATGTGGGAAGATGGCATTGAAGATCAGGCAGGATCATGTTGAATGGTGGAGCAGGCTCGAGAGGTTGAAAAGGGCATCCATGCTCTTATTTATTTTATTACTAGACCAAGTGGACCCGTTGGGCCCCAAACCTCTCCTGCATTGGTGCAGCACCCTCTCCTCCCCCCCTCCCCCTCCCTCCCCTCCCCCTCCCCTCCCCCTCCCTCCCCTCCCCCTCCCCACCCCCTCCCCTCCCCACCCCCTTCCCCCTCTCCATCCCCCTCAACCCCCCTTATCCACCTCCCCCTCCCTCCCTCCCTCCCTCCCTCCCTCCCTCCCTCCCTCCCTCCCTCCCTCCCTCCCTCCCTCCCTCCCTCCCTCTCTCCCTCCCTCCCTCCCTCCCTCCCTCCCTCCCTCCCTCCCTCCTCCCTAGGAGATAGATTTAAACTTTAAAGTGTGAATAACGTTTAAAATATAACACCGATTTCAATAAAACTACTTGCTTTACCATTAAAGTGATGACGGTGAGTAAGGTGGGCCTAAAATTGTCAAGCTATCGTGTACCGTTTTGGCTGTAGTTCGATCACAAATAAACAAGCAAACGAGAGTTTTAGTATGTAGATGCTGCATTTACCACAGGCTGCTCTGGAGTGGAGTACACTGACAATGCAGGATCTGCACCTGTGTATTCATTAGTTTTGGGTGATAACGTTTGATAAATATCCTGCTGTTCCTCACCACCACAATGTAACAGGAGTGCTGCTTGTTCCTACATATTGTTTGTGATTCCAAGGACAGTCCTTCAAAGCCACTGTCCTGAGTGAGACCGGACCAACGATGGCACAGAATGCCTTGCAGTTACATGAAGTTGCACAACTTGCCAGCAAGTGAGTGCAGTAAGGTCATAAGATCATAAGTGATAGGAGTAGAATTAGGCCATTCGGCCCATCAAGTCTACTCCACCATTCAATCATGGCTGATCTATCTCTCCTTCCTCACCCCATTCTCCTGCCTTTCTCCGTAACCTCTGACACCTGTCCGAATCAAAACTCTATCTATTTCTGCCGTAAAAAAATCCACTGACTTGGCCTCCACAGCCCTCTGTGGCAAAGAATTCCACAGGTTCACCACCCTCTGACTAAAGAAATTTCTCCTCATCTCCTTCCCAAAAGAGCATCCTGTAATTCTGAGGCTGTGACCTCTAGTCCCAGACTCTGGAAAAATCCTCTCCACTTCCACTCTATCCAAGCCTTTCACTAGTCTGTATGTTTCAATGTGGTCCCCTCTCATTCTTCTCAACTCCAGTGAGTACAGGCCCAGTGCCGACAAACACTCATCATAGGTTAACCTACTTATTCCTGGGATTATTCTTGTAAACCTTCTCTGGACCCTCTCCAGGGTCAGCACATACTTCCTCAGATATGGTGCCCAAAATTGCTCACAATATTCCAAATGCGGCCTTACCAGCTCCTTGTAGAGCCTCAGCATTGCATCCCTGTTTTTGTATACAAACATTGTATGCATGCACCGAACACACACCCGAGTCCTGCCACTTACTTCAACATACATTTTTGTATTGCTGGTTAACTCGCATTGATTCTGTTTAATTAGCTTCCTTGTGAAAATCTGTATTGGCACCTGCAAGAATTAAATGGCAGGCTGACTCGGAAACAGGCTCAGCAGCAAGAAATCCTACACCCTGGGCCAAAAATTGACAGCGGTAAAAAAAAAGAGTTTATTTTGTGGAATTAACACGTAATGCTCAATCTGGCAGTGAGTGCATCTCCAAGCCTGACTTTCTTCACACCAGTGGAAACCTGTGACAGGTTAACCCTTGCATCAGTGATTACGTTTCCAGACGTTTCCATACAACATGCATGGAGGCTATTTGCCCTATAGTCTATGCCAGGTCTCGGAGCAATCCCATCATTCTAGTTCCCCCACTTATTTCCCTGTAATCTTGTAACAGGCTCACCCTGTAACATGCACACTATCACACTCTCATTCCCCCAGTAGCCATCTAAACCAGGTATAATTTCCAGGAGCCAGTTAACCTCAAAAAGCTGTACGTCCTTGGGATGTCAGATAGAGATCTAGGGGTTAGTGGAATCAAGGGATATGGGGAGAAGGCTGATTGTAGATGATCAGCCATGATCACAATGAATGGCGGTGCTGGCTCGAAGGGCCAAATAAATAGCCTCCTCCTGCACCAATGTTTCTATGTTTCTATGTGGGAGGAAACAAGAGCTCCTGGGGAAACCAATCTTGTTAATGAAAGAATGTGCAAACTCCACATTGGAAGTACCCGAGGTCAGGATTGAACCTGGGTGGCTGGAGCTGTGAAGCAGCTAAATCAGTAACAATATTCCTGTGTCACTCCCGTAGGACCTCTGCTGAGCACTACGAAAATGCAGTCTGAAGAAGGGTCTCAAACTGAAACATCACCCATTCCTTCTCTCCAGAGATGCTGCCTGTCCCGCTGAGTTACACCAGCATTTTGAACCAGTATCTGTAGTTCCTTCCTACACACAATGTAAACAATGTCTGCTCCCTTTTCTGCCACACCTCGGAAGTATATAGTCCTAAGGAGAAAGAGTTCTTTGAGGGGGTGCCTTAACCTGACAAAACAAGACAATTACACCTTTAATGTCAAGACAGCGTCCCAACCTTTGACTGGCATCTCAATTTTAGGAAACAATAAACTGCAGATGCTGGAATCTTGAACAAAAACAAAGTTCGGGAGGAACTCAGCAGGCCAGGCAGTATCTCAGAGCGTCATACAACATGGAAACAGGTTCTTTGGCCGAACTTGCCCACACTGACCAACATGTCCCACCTACACTAGTCCCACCTGCCTGTGTTTGGCCCATATCCCTCTGAAACTATCCTATCCATGTACCTGTCTAAATGTTTCTCAAATGTTTCTCAACTACCTCCTCTGGCAGCTCGTTCCATATATCCACCACCCTTTGTGTGAAAAGGTTACCCCTCAGATTCCTATTAAATCTTCCCCTCCTACACCTTAAACCTATGTTCCCTGGTTCTTGATGTCCTACTCTGTTCAAGAGACTCACGATTTTGTACATGTGTCAGATTGAGGAAGGGACCCTTCATGAAACATCGTCTGTCCATCTCCCTCCACAGATGCTGCCTGACCTGCATTCTGATTGAAGATGAGTCATCAGACTGAAGAAAAGTCCCAATCTGAATACCGACATTTAATACCTCCTCCCTTTTAATCTTATGGTACTCTAAAATTTCAACACATCCGTTCCTGAACTCTCCAGAGGATGCTGGCCAGGTCTTCTATGAATACATGTCATTTGTTTTCACTTAGGAGTCCTTCACTTAAGTGCCCTTCTCCTAAGTGATCCTACAGAGAAAAAAAAAAAATTAACACTTCACTTATGTCCTTTGGCTTTACCCACAGAGTTCCTCCAGTGGTTTTGTTGTTGTTGCTGTCTGACCTTCTCCTCATCGAGGGCCAGGAGAGCAAGGAATGAGAGGCAACCATGTGTGCAGGAGCGGCTCAACAGACTGGACCCCTCCTCCCCCCCCCCTTGTCCGCCTTGTGGGTGGGTGGGGGCACCTGAAAATCCCTGTTCACTTGAACATTGCTAGGACTCGCTGGGAAAAGGGTCTTTGCGTATGGGGATTTCTTTGACCTTTGAGCCCCCCAGCATAATCAAGAACGAGTCTCACCCCCAGTCGGCCACTCCCTCTGCCTCCCCTCTCTCATCAGGCAAGAGGGACAGAAGTTTGAAAACGCACATCTCCAGATTCAGGGACAGTTTCTTCCCAGCTATTATCAGGCATCTGAACCATCCTATCCACAACTAGACACCGGTCCTGACCTACTGTCTACCTCAATGGAGTCCCTTCGGATAATCTTTAATCAGACTTTACAGACTTGCACTAAACATTATTCCCTTTATCATGTATCTGTACACTATGTGCGGTTTGATTGTAATCATGTACCGTTTTTCCACCGACTGGTTAGCACGCAACAAAAAGATTTTCACTGTACCCCGTATACGTGACAAACTAAACTAAACATCTTGCAAGTCCGAGCACAGTGCTGCCAATGGCATGGCCACTTTGCAAGTCCGAGCACAGTGCTGCCAATGGCATGGCCACTGTGTCATCCATTTCATGAAACGCTCCGCAACTCCAAGGAGTTAATGATGCACTCCAACGCCTCTACTTCCTTAGAAGGTTTAGGAAGTTCAGCATGTCCCCATCAACTCTCACCACCTTCTACAGTTTCTCCCTAGAAAGCAGTTTATCAGGATGCATCACAGCGAGGTTTGGGAACAGCTCCCTCCAAGACCGCAAGAACTTGCAAAGAATTGTGGACGCAACCCAATCACACAAACCAACCTCACTGACTTTGTCAACTTCACGACTAAGTTCTATCCTGCACTCAAATTCACTTGGACCATCTCTGACATCTCCTTACCGTTTCTAGATCTCACCGTCTCCATCACAGGAGGCAGACTATTGACTGACATCTATTACAAACCCACTGACTCCCATAGCTGTCTAGACTAGACGTCTTCCCACCCTGCTTCCTGTAAAGACTCTATCCCCTACTCCCAATTCCTCTACGCCGCATCTGCGCCCAGGATGAGTTGTCCCATACCAGGTCATTGGAGATGTCCTCGTTCTTTAGGGAAAGGGGTCTCCCTCTTCCATTATAGATGAGGATCTCACTAGGGTCTCCTCGATATCCCGCAGCTCCGCTCTTGCTCCCCCTTCCCCCTTCGTAACAAGGACAGGGTCCCCCTTGTCCTCGCCTTCCACCCCATCAGCCATCGCATACAGCATATAATCCTCCGACATTTTCACCAACGGTCTCACACTTCTGGCCACACCTTCCCATCTCCACCCCTTTCTGCTTTTCGCAGAGACTGTTCCCATCGCAACTCTCTGGTCAACTCTTTCCTTCCCACCCAAACCACCCCCTCCCCAGGCGGCACGGTAGCGCAGCGGTAGAGTTGCTGCTTTACAGCGAATGCAGCGCCGGAGACTCAGGTTCGATCCTGACTACGGGTGCTGCACTGTAAGGAGTTTGTACGTTCTCCCCATGACCTGCGTGGGTTTTCTCCGAGATCTTCGGTTTCCTCCCACACTCCAAAGACGTACAGGTATGTAGGTTAATTGGCTGGGTAAATGTAAAAATTGTCCCTAGTGGGTGTAGGATAGTGTTAATGTACGGGGATCGCTGGGCGGCACGGACTTGGAGGGCCGAAAAGGCCTGTTTCCGGCTGTATATATATGATATGATATGATACTTTCCCCTGCAATCGCAGGAGATGCAACACTTGTCCCTATACCTCCCCCCTCAACTCCGTCCAAGGACCCCGACAGTCTTTTTAGGTGAGGCAAAGGTTCACTTGCACCTCCTCCAACCTCATCTACTGCATCCGCTGTTCCAAGTGTCAAGTCCTGCATATTAGCGAAACTAAGCGCAGGCGATCGTTTCACTGAACACCTCCGCTCAGTCCGCCTATACCTACCTGATCTCTTGGTTGCTCAGCATTTTAACTCCCCCTCCCATTCCCAATCTGAACTTTCTGTTTTGGGTCTCCTCCATTGTCAGAGTGAGGCCCAGCACAAATTGGAGGAATTTCACTTGGGTAGCTTACACCCCAGTGGTATGAACATTGACTTCTATAACTTCAAGTAGCCCTTGCTTTCCCTCTCTCTCCACCCCCTTCCCCTTCCCAGTTCTCCCACCAGTCTTACTGTCTCCGACTACATTTTATCTCTGCACCGCCCACTCCCCTGACATCAGTCTGAAGAAGGGACTCGACCAGAAACATCACCCATTCCTTCTCTCCGGAGATGCTGCCTGTCCCGCTGAGTTACACCAGCATTTTGTGTCTACCCCCCTTCGATTTAAACCAGCATCTGCAGTTCTTTCCTACAAACTCCCTTCCATTGACTCCATTTACACCTCACGCTGCCTCGGCAAGGCCACCAGCACAATTAAGAATGAGTGGCATCCCACTCATTCTCTCATCTGACTCCCTCTCCCATCTGGTTAGCACGCAACAAAAGCTTTTCACTCTACCTTGGTACACGTGACAATAAACTAAACTCCTCTCCGGCGTGGGCATTCTCCTGGAAGTCAGATGCGGGGTGTGCCATCATTAATAGCAATTAAATGAAGGACGCTGCACATTGTATTCTTTGTTCTCCTGCGATTGCTCAACCACAACCACAATGTTTCTTGCATGACCGACATCAGGCTCACGTGTCACGCTGTGAGATTCCCAGGCATGTTAACATAGAATGTGTGCCCCAGTGCTGGTCTAATACAGCAATAACAGAATTTCACCTGGAGGAGATCACTAACACTCTGTACTCCGGGCAGAATTGATCCTTGCTACATTTAGAAGCTACATTATTTCATATGTTTGCAAACTGTATAAAAATTAAAAAATTCTGGGTAAATATTTTTAGCATAATATCTAAAGTAACCAGCACACAATTGGACCCAGATCCAAAATTAATTATACTCGGAATATTAGAATTAAATCAAACATTTAGAACAATACAAAGAAACTTTATGGATTATAGTTTAATAACAGGAAAAAAATTAATTCTAAAATTTTGGAAAGGCCCTACAGTCCCCACAATCAAAATGTGGATTATAGAAATGACGGAGACCTTAAACGTGGAAAGAATCAGATTTTCCCTGTTGGACAAACAGGAATTATTCATTGGAACATGGTCTCCTTTTATTGATTACTTAAAGGGTCAGAATGGTTCAGCACGGGGACCTGACTAGCACTCGGACTAAAGAATGGATGAAATGCTATACTTTGAAATGTACGTATATATCTCGAATGAAGTTTTTGTTATTTTAATAAATTTTTCCATTCTTCTTTAACTAACTTTTTCCTTATCTTTATAATTTGTTTTTGTTTTTGTTTTTATTTTGCTTCTCTCTCTTTTCTTTCCTTACTTCATCTATTTCTTTAGTTCTATCTAGTTTAAAAAAAAAAAAGGGGGCAAAAGGTATTGGAGACAATATAATAATAATTGACAATATTATCAATTTAAAAATGTATGACTGTAAAGATGTACCTATCTCCAATAAAAAATTTATCTTAAAAAAAAAAAAAAGAATTGATCCTTGCATTGCATTGGACTGGATAAAACATCCCTGATGGTTTGGTTTTGTGTTGGAAGCGTCTATTGTCCCTTAAACCGACCGAGTGGCTTTGAGCTTGGACAGGAGACACCTCCTGGATCTGTGATTTTCGAATCTCCTAAATAACAGGTTGCATTATGCTCAATCCAATCCAGCCTTTGCATCAGTTCTGTGAACACATTTCCCTGCTGGGGCATAGCGGGATGAGCCCTACTCAGGCCCTCCAGTCCATGGCCCTTCTGTCCTGCCTCCGTGTTTTTCAAATCTCCAGGATGATGCCAATGCTGGCTTCAGAATCCCACAGATTCTCCAGCTGATTATTGTGCTCTCCTTCATCCAGCTTGTCTGCGTATCTTGTTCGTCTTCTCTCTCTGCATTCTCTCCCCTCTCTCTCTCTCTCTCTCTTGCACCCTCTTGCTCTCTCCCTCCCTCTGTGCACTCTCCCCCTCTCTTTTTCTCTCTATCCCCTCTCTCTCTCGTGCCTGCTCTCTTTCTGTTTCTCAGTCTTGCTCTCTCTTTTGCTCTCTTCCCTCACTCTTACTCTCTTTCTCTCTTCCACTTTCTTCCATTGACTCCATTTATACCTCACGCTGCCTTTCTCTTTCTCTCCCACTCTCTCTCTCTCTCTCCCACTCTCTCTCTCGCTCTCTCTTGCTTCCTCTCTCTCCCTTTCCTCACCTCCCCCAACTCAGCTGCTGTATTTTGCTGCCTTTTCCTGCGCATTACCTTTTGACATTTAATGATTCTTTATATCCAGGTAAAGGTTGGCCCTGCCTCTGAGGCACATCTGTTAGTTCCAGTCAGACAATGAAGGGTGAAGCTTTGCTGGCGTCCTGCACAGTTCTGAGGGAGCTCCGCTTTGTCAGAAGTGCCATCCTTCAGGCGATACTTTGAACTGAAGCCTTGTCTGGACACAAAAGACACTGTGGTGCTATGCAAAGACATGCTGAGCAATTCTTTCCCAGGGTCCTGATCAAAATTTGTCCTCCTGTTAACATCACAAAAAAGATATTCCTCCTTGCTGATCGTGAGATTATTGCTATAGACAATAGACAATAGGTGCAGGAGTAGGCCATTCGGCCCTTCGAGCCAGCACCACCATTCAATATGATCATGGCTGATCATTCTCAATCAGTACCCCGTTCCTGCCTTCTCCCCATACCCCCTGACTCCGCTATCTTTAAGAGCTCTATCTAGCTCTCTCTTGAAAGCATCCATGCTTGTGTGGATGGAGGCCGTTTGGCCTATCACATCCATGCCAAGTGACACAAATCTAGTGAGGTAAGTCCTAGAGAGATGTAAGAGACTGCAGACGCTGGGATCTTGAGCAAAATACCAAGTGCTGGAGGAACTCAGCAGATCAGGCCACATCTGTGGAGGGAAATGGATGGACGACATTTCTTACAAACTTAATCGTGCTTTCCCACTGCTGGTCAACAGCCCCACACATCATGATGCATCAAGTGCTCAACCATTTAAGGATATCACAATAGCTTCTACCTCCGCCTCTTCTCTCAGACAGTCAGCCCCATTGTTTGCTCCCATCTGCTTTAATCTCGTTCATCACCACAATGACTCCATTTCTAAAACACTTCATTCTTTCTGTATGTCATTCCAGGGTGTCATGTGAGGCACTCTCTGGGATGCAAGTGCTTTCTTTTTAATCTAACCATTAAATATTAACTGCTTTCTCAATTCCCTGCATCTCAGCCCACATCCATTTAAATACTCTTTAAGTTTAGTGCTCCTAGTCCCGGAAGATTAATGAGCTTCCGGGATCTTACAGAGATGGATGAGCCCATTTTTAGACGGAAGTTGGCTTGTGCAGCACTAATGTCAGGTTACGTAGTGACCGGGACTCAAGCAGATGGAGATCAGATGATCAAACTGTTCCTCAGCTGTTAAAGTGGCAGAGTTTCAGTGTTAGTCAGCGAAGCTCAGCCTTTTTAGGCAACTCTCGCCCATGGCACAGAGACAGGGGATTCAAGATATTGCTCAGTCCTGAACAAACACTGATGAGACGGTGACCATGCGTGATGTTCTCCTGGTTCTGGCTCGGCAGAGATACAGCATGGATCACTCAGAGGTACCACGTCTTTATTGCAACATTGGCAGTGTCTGGGTAGCTTGTACGGTGGGAGAAGTTCACCACAACGCTGCCTGAATCCCAGGGTATTAGCGATGTGACGTTGGGCAAACTTGGATTGTTTTCTCGGGGAGTGTCGGTGGTTAAAAGGAGATGCAACACAGGTTTATAGGATTGTGAGAGGAACAGACAGTGTGGACAGAACCTTTTTTTCCAGGGCGGAAGTGTCACAGACGAGGGTATAGGTTTAAAGTCAGAGGGGGAACGTTTAAAGGAGATCTGCAGGGCAAGTTTTTTTTAAATACAAAGAATAGTGGAAAGTGCTGCCAGAGGTCGTGGTGGAAGCAGATATGAGAGTGGCGTTTAAGAGGCGTTTGGATAGGCACATGGATATGCAGGGAATGGAGGGATATGGATCATGTGCAGGCATGATATTTAGCACAGACGCTGAGCCGAATGGCCTGTTCCTTGTAGAGTGTTTATTCCCTTCGTTCACCTATCCATGTATCTGTCCCCTCCTGGGGGTAGGGGTGGGGCAAGAGGTGGGGGTGGGGGCGAGGCAAGAGGTGGGGGTGGGGCAAGAGGTGGGGGTGGGGGCGAGGCAAGAGGTGGGGGTGGGGGTGGGGGCGAGGCAAGAGGTGGGGGTGGGGCAAGAGGTGGGGGTGGGGCAAGAGGTGGGGTGGGGGTGGGGCAAGAGGTGGGGGTGGGGCAAGAGGTGGGGGTGGGGCAAGAGGTGGGGGTGGGGCAAGAGGTGGGGGTGGGGCAAGAGGTGGGGTGGGGGTGGGGCAAGAGGTGGAGGTGGGGCAAGTGCGGGTGGGGCAAGAGGTGGGAGTGGGGCAAGAGGTGGGGGTGGGGCAAGGGGTGGGGCAAGAGGTGGGGGTGGGGGTGGGGCAAGAGGTGGGGGTGGGGCAAGGGGTGGGGCAAGAGGTGGGGGTGGGGCAAGAGGTGGGGGTGGGGCAAGAGGTGGGGGTGGGGCAAGAGGTGGGGTTGGGGCAAGAGGTGGGGGTGGGGCAAGAGGTTGGGGTGGGGCGAGGTGGGGGTGGGGCAAGAGATGGGGGTTGGGGTGGGGCAAGTGGGGGTGGGGCAAGAGGTGGGGGTGGGGCAAGAGGTGAGGGTAGGGGTTTGGGCAAGAGCTGGCTGGTGAGGGATGGATACAGGTGAGGAGAGCTTGGTTGATAGATAATAGCTAGATGTGGGAGGGAAGGGTGGAGATAGTGATAAGAAGACAGAAGGTGATAAATGGACAATAAAAGGCCATAGATTGTATAATCAGATAGGAAAAGAAGTTGCAGAATGGAACTGAATGAGGCTGGTGGCGTATGGGAGCGAGGGGAAGGGTGAGGTGGAGGGGAGGGGAGGGGAGGGGAGGGGAGGGGATCCAGTGGAAGAAGTATATGGGTGATGGGCACATGTAGCTGGGAAGAGGGGTGGAGGAAATTGGGTGATCGGGGTCTGGAGCGTTAAAGGGTTGGAAGAAGGGTGTGTATGAGAGGAACAGGGTAGATAGAAGGAAAGCGAAAGGGAGAGAGGACGTGTGGGTTACTTAAAATTGGAAAATTCAATGTTCATGCCATTGGGTTGCAAACTACCCAGGTGGAATATGTGTTCACGTTTGTCTAGTTCACATTTCTAGTTCAGATTTGTCCTCACTCTAGTAGTGGAGGTGCTCGTCGGCAGATAGATTGTTGTGGGAATGGGAAGGTGTGAAAACGCACACCTCCAGATTCAAGGACAGTTTCTTCCCAACTGTTATCAGGCAACTGAACCATCCCACCAACAAATAGAGAGCAGACTCCTGAACTACTATCTACATCATTGGTACCTCGGACTATCTTTGATCGGACTTTGCTGGCTTTACCTTGCACCAAACGTTATTCCCTTATCATGTATCTGTACACTGTAAATGGCCCGAGTGTAATCATGTATTGTGTTTCCGCTGACTGGAGAGCACGTAACAAAAGCTTTTCACTGTACCTCGGTACACGTGACATAGACTAAACTGAACTGAAGGGGAACTAATATGGCGGCAACCGGGAGCTCCAGATCCAGCTGGCCACAGTGGATAGGGCACAGGAGCTTGGCAACATGGCTGCCTAGTCTGCAAATTGTCTCACTGACGTTGAGGAGGCCATATTGAGAGCACCAAATGCAAGATAGGAGATTGGAGGAGGTGGACATGAACGCCTGTCTCACCTGGAAGTGCAGTTTGGGTCCTTGGATGGAGGTGGAGGGTGGAGATGGAGAGACGTAGAAACATAGAAAATAGGTGCAGGAGGAGGCCGTTCGGCCCTTCGAGCCAGCACCGCCATTCATTGTGATCATGGCTGATCATCCACAATCAATAACCCGTGCCTGCCTTCTCCCCACACCCATTTGATTCCACTAGCCCCTAGAGCTCTATCCATGTGTGGCATCTCCTACAGTTGTAAGGGGAAGGGCCTGGGGGAGGGGGAGAGATGGGTGGGGAGGGATGTTTGAACTGAAATAGTGGTCCCTGCGGAAAGCAGAAAGCGTTAGGGAGAGGAGGAGACGACTGGGCGGAAGGTTATAGTTATAGATGGCAAATACGCCAAAGAATGATGTGCTGGTTTGGAAACGTGTGGGGTGAAAGGTAAGGACGAAGGGAACCACCTCTGCTCTGTCTGGGAGGAGGTGGTGAGAGAGTGGATGTATGGAAAAGGAGGAAATGGAGGGAAAGCAGCGTTTGCTGAGAAGGGAGATATCCTGGAGTGGAAAGCCTCAACTCGGGAACAGATGCGGTGGAGATAGAGATGGAGAAACTGAGAGAAAGGGGTGGCATCCTCGCAAGAGCCACATGGAGTTTGTACGTTCTCCCCGTGACCGCCTAGGTTTTCTCCGAGATCTTCGGTTCCCTCCCACACTCCAAAAACGGACAGGTTGGGAGGTTAATTGGCTTGGGTTTGTCTACTTGTTGTAGGTGTCAATTGTCACTAGTGTGTGTCGGCTTGTGTTAATGTGTGGGGATCGCTGGCCGGTGCGGGCTCGGAGGGCCTGTTTCCCCGCTGTATCTCTCAAATAAACTAATCTAAACTAAAGCTGGGTGTGAGGAGTAGTCAAGGTAGTTGTGGGAGTCAGTAAGCTTGTGGTAAAGTTTCTGAAGGCTATTTTTCAGCTCTGCATGATTGACTTCTATATACTAAAACTCTCGTTTGTTATCTTGTTTGTGACTGAACTTCAGCCAAAACGGTACACGATAGCGCGACAATATTAGGCCCACCTTACTCACCATTGTCACTTTAGTGATAATGCAAGTAGTTTTATTGAAATCGGTCTTATATTTTTAAAGTTATTCACATTTTCAAGTTTAAAAAGAGGGGAGGAGGGAGGGAGGGGGGAAAGGGGGAGTGGGGGAGAAGGGAGAGGGGAGGGGGGGGTTGAGGAGAGAGGGGAGTGGGGGGGAGGACAGGGTGCTGCACCAATGCAGGAGAGGTTTGGGCCCAAAGGGTCCACTTGGTCTAGTAATAAAATAAAACCCTTTCCATTGCATAATCTTGGATAATGATGTAGAAAATCTATGAATTTTTGTAATAAAGTCCAGCTATCCTCTCGGATGGGAAATCGAAGCTCCAACTGACGTACCAAAGATACCAGGGATAGGTTTGGGCTGAAAGTCCTTCCTCTAATCTCTGCCTCTCCACAATCTATTTCGGGCAGAAAAACAGGCAGGAAGGAATGAAAAACTGCAGAGGCTGTAAATCTAAAATAAAAACAGAAAACGCTGGAAATATTCAGGTCAGGTCGCGTGCGTGGGAGGAGAAATAGAGTTAATGTTTCAGGGAACCGTTGTCAGATTTGGGAAATGTTGGAAATGAAACGGGTTTTGCTGCAGAGCAAGTGGGTGGGAAGTGAGACCACAGGGGGTCGGTGTGTGATGGTGTGCAGAGGGGGAGAGACTGCACGGTGATGTGATGGTACGTCTGTCACGCATGGAGGGTGAAGGTTGACGAGTAAACAGGAGCCGCTACCTGGGCAAGAAACTGGAGGAGAACGTGAAATTAGAAGAAAAAACGTGAAATTAGAGCGGAAATGGGACTGAGAATTTGAGTGAGAAGTGCCGGGAAGTTATACGAGCTGTCAAAGGAACGGGGTACTGATTGAGAATGATCAGCCATGATCACATTGAATGGCGGTGCTGGCTCGAAGGGCCGAATGGCCTCCTCCTGCACCTATTGACTATTGTCTATTGTCTATTGAAGTTCATCCAGCAGCATGTGAGACTAAGGGGTAGTCCTCATGTATAAAATCATACGGGGCATAGAAAGGGTGAATGCACACAGGCTTTATCCCAGGATAGGGGAATCAAAAACTGAAGGGCGTGGGTTTTAGGTGAGAGAGGAAAGCTTTAACAGGAACCTGAGGGGCATCTTTTTCACACAGAGGGTGGTGAGTATGTGGAACGAGCTGTCAAAGGAAGCAGTTGAGGCAGGTAGCATTTGAAAGACTTTTGGACAGGTACGCGGATTGGAAAGGTTTTGAGGGATATGGGTCAAATGTGGACAGATGGAAGGAGCTTGGAAGGGCATTTTGGTCAGCGTACATGAGTTGAGCTGAAGAGCCTGTTTCCATGCCGTATGAATCTCTTTTCCAGTATAATTTATTTTACATCTTCATTGCACTAAACCCAAAGTTCTTCAATATTACTGACAGATTATTTGTGCCTTTCCTTGCAAAAAGATGGACACACAGTCTTTATTTAATTGTTCTGCCATTTTCCTATTCTCTATTATAAATTCTCCCGCCTCTCTTGATTAGGGAGACAGATTTGCCATCGCTATTCTTTTCCTTTTTAACAGACCTACAGAAGCCCCTTTAGTTGGTTTTGGAACGTTGAACATAGAACAGTAGAGAAAAAAGACACAAGGTTCGGGTGTAACTCAATGGGACGGGCAGCATCTCTGGAGAATGTGGATGGGTGACATTTCAGTTCGGGACGTTTCTTCAGTCTGTCCTGAAATGTCACCTACCCATGTTCTCCCAGAGATGCTGCCTGACCTGCAGAGTTACTCCAGCACTGTGTGTCCTTTTTGTTGTTGTTGTAAACCAGAATCTGCAGTTCCTTGTATCTACATCGAACAGCAAAGCACAGGAACAGTCCCTTCAGCCTGTGCCCAACATGATGACGGCACGGTGGCGCACCGGTAGAGTTGCTGCCTTACGGCGAATGCCGCGCCGGAGACTCGGGTTCGATCCTGACTACGGGTGCTGTCTGTACGGAGTTTGTACGTTCTCCCCGTGACCTGCGTGGGTTTTCTCCGAGATCTTTGGTTTCCTCGCACACTCCAAAGACGTACAGGTATGTAGGTTAATTGGTTGGGCAAATGTAAAAAAATCGTCCCTAGTGGGTGTAGGATGGTGTTAATGTGCGGGGAACGCTGGGCGGCGCGGACCCGGTGGGCCGAAGGGCCTCTTTCCGCGCTGTATCTCTAAATCTAAAATCTAAATGACATTAATCTGCTGTGCCTGCACGTGATCAATATCCCTCCATTCACTGCATATCATTCTGCCAATCTAAATGCCTCTTAAACATCACTATCATATCTACTCCTAGGCACCCATGCACTCTGCAAAACAAAATTAACTTGCCCCACACATCTCATTTAAACATTTCCACTCTGCCTTGAAAGCCATCCCCCTACTCTCTGACACTTCCACCATTGAAAAAGGGGAACTGTCTGTATCTATGCCTCTTGTGTAGGAAAATAACTGCAGATGCTGGTACAAATCGAAGGTATCACAAAATGCTGGAGTAACTTGTCATCCCATTCATTCTAGATTTTTAGATTTAGATTTAGAGATGCAGCGCAGAAACAGGCCCTTCGGCCCACCGGGTCCGCGCTGCCCAGCGATCCCCGCACACTAACACCTAACACACTACACCCACTAGGGACAATTTTTTAATTTTTTTTTACATTTGCCCAGCCAATTAACCTACATACCTGTACGTCTTTGGAGTGTGGGAGGAAACAGAAGATCTCGGAGAAAACCCACGCTGGTCACGGGGAGAGCGTACAAACTCCGTACAGACGGCGCCCGTAGTCAGGATCGAACCCGAGTCTCCGGCGCTGTATTCGCTGTAAGGCAGCAACTCTACCGCTGTGCCACCGTGCCGCCCAAATAATTTTCTCTCCAGAGATGCTGCCTGACCCGTTGAGTTACTCCAGCATTTTGTGATACCTGTGGTATATCTATGCCTCTCTTCATTTTACTTCTATCAAGTCTCCCCCTAACCTCCAATGCTCCAGAGAAAACAATCTAAATTTGTTTAATTTTTCCTTATAGTTTGTACCCTCTAATTCAGACAGCATTCTGGTAAACCTCTTCTGCACCCTTCCCAAAGCCTCCACATCCATCCAGCGATGGGGTGAACAGAACTGCACATTAATGCTCTAAATGCGGCCTAAGTAAGGCCTAACCAGACTTCCTGACTCTTACACTCAATATCTCGACTGATGAAGGCAAGCAGACCACACGTCTACCACTCCGTCTACTTGTTTTGCTACTTTTAGGGAGCTGTGCATTTGGACCCCAAGACCCCCCTGTACATCAATGCCATTAAGGGTCTTGCAATTAACTGTACACTTTCCCCTCACATTTGACTTCCTAAAGTCCAACCACTCACATTACATTCCATCTGCTATTTCCCCACCCATATCTCTATAACAAGATCCATATCCTGTTGTAACAGATCCATATCCTGTTGTCGGCTTTTGGTTAGGCTGCACCTGGTTAGGCTAGTTCGGTTTGTTTCGCTAGTTTGGTTTGCAGAGGGCATTAGTGGCATCCTGTTTGGCCAGGACATGATGAGCCGAAGAACGTGTTCCTGGGCCATACTGTGCTGTTCTATCTTTAATGTCAACAAATCCATCAATGTTGGTGTCGTCTGGAAACTTACTAACCAACACCTCTCTACATTGACGCCCAAATCATTTTTATACATCGCATCATCCAAGTCACATCCAACAACAGAGGTCCCAGCTCTGATCCCTGCTGAACACGACTGGTCAGAGACTTCCAGCCAGAATGACATCCTTCACCACTACTCCCTGTCTTCCATGGATAAGCCATTTCTGAATTCAAACTACCAAGTCACCGTGGATTCCTCACACCTTAATCGTTTGGATCAGTGTATCATGAGGCTCTTTATCGCATGCCTTCTTAAAACCCACGTCGACACCATCCACTGCCCTACCCTCATTAATCACTTTTGTCATCTTCTCAAAAATAACTCAATCAGGTTAGTAAGATGTGGCCTGCCGTGTAAAAAGCCAAGCCGACTGTCCCTCGTTAACTAATTCTCATACAAATGCTAAGGGCGGCACGGTAGCGCAGCGGTAGAGTTGCTGCTTTACAGCGAATGCAGCGCCGGAGACTCAGGTTCGATCCTGACTACGGGTGCTGCACTGTAAGGAGTTTGTACGTTCTCCCCGTGACCTGCGTGGGTTTTCTCCGAGATCTTCGGTTTCCTCCCACACTCCAAAGACGTACGGGTATGTAGGTTAATTGGCTGGGTAAATGTAAAATGTAAAAATTGTCCCTGGTGGGTGTAGGATAGTGTTAATGTACGGGGATCACTGGGCGGCACGGACTTGGAGGGCCGAAAAGGCCTGTTTCCGGCTGTATATATATGATGATATGATATGATATGATTCCAAAGAATCCTCTCCAACAGTTTCCCCTACCTCTGACGTGAGGCACACCGGCCTTTAATTTCCTGGATTATCGTTTCCCTTCTTAAACAAGGTACAATGTCTGTCTCTGATATACTCACGTATTTCATTTTCTCTGACATATCAATTTCTTGGTAATCCTTTGCTGAACTAAACAGCACTCCCAGCCTCCAGCTTACTGTTTTCCTGGAAATCCTGTGAGCTTTCTCACTTAGACTTCACACCATCTGCACTTTCTCATGTAAATGGAATGAGCTGTACTGTCTGACTGCGGGGTTTAGTGGGAAGGAGTAGGGTAATAGCTCCAGTCCACCTGGGCAGAGCTCAGTACTAAGGTCACATTTATGGTTTCCAGGAACAATGAATCAAATTCAGAAAAAATAAAATCCGCCCATGCTGCCCGATGTTCGCGTGTAGGAAAGAACTGCAGATGCTGGTTTACACCAGAGTCCAGTCTAAAGAAGGGTCTCAACCCGAAACATCACTCATCCCTTCTCTCCAGAATTGCTGCCTGTCCCGCTGAGTCTCTCTCTTTTTCTCTCTCTCCCTCTCTCCCTCCCCCTCCCTCCCCCTCCCTCCCCCTCCCCCCCCCCCCTCCCTCCCCCTCTCCCCCTCTCCCCCTCTCCCCCTCTCCCCCTCTCTCCCTCTCTCCCTCTCCCTCTCCCTCTCCCTCCCCTCTCCCCTTTGCAAACCAAACTAGCAAAACAAACTGAACTAGCCTAACCAGGTGCAAATGGTAAGTCGCTGTTTATTTTTGTAAATAACAATTCTCTCTTGTGGTTGGAATTCCAAAATGGCCTTTTGATTATTCCCGATATGAGGCTTGACCTGTGTTGGGAAAATTACAGGGAGGTCGGGCAATCAGTACCAGATGGGATAACCAGTCCCCCATCGATTCCATTAACACTTCCTGCTGCCTCGGGAACGCAGTCAATATAATCAAGGCAGAAGTTTGCAAGCACCCACCAGCAGATTTAAGAACGGCTTCTCCACTCTTATCAGACTACTGAATAGACCTCTCATATGCTCACGATGTATTCCCGATCTTCCAATCTACCATATTGAAGTCCATGCACATTTTCTATCTGCACTTTCTTTGTATAGTTAAGAAATACAGCGCAGAAAAAGGCTTTTATTTTCTGAGTCTGCGCTGACCAGTGATCCCTGCACACTAGCACTATCCCACACACAACAGGGATAATTTACAATGTTACCATGCCAATTAACCTACAAACCTGTTCGTCTTTGGAGTGTGGGAGGAAACCGGAGCTCCCAGGGAAAATCCACGCAGGGCACGGGGAGAACGTACAAACTCCGTACAGACATCAACCATAGTCAGGATCGAACCCGGGTCTCTGGCGCCGTAAGGCAGCAACTCTACCGCTGCGCCACCCCGTGTTGTACCGCTATCTTGTGCACTCTGTTCATTTTTTCTTTGGCACTACATGTGGTACTCGTGTACAGCGTGATTTGCCTAGATAGCAGGGCAAAAAAAAGTGTTTCACTTGGTATCTTGGTACATATGACTGCAATGATAAACCAAACTAAACAAGAATGATGTTGGTTCGACCACACCAGCAGCTCAGAGAGCAGTCCTGGACTCAGCAGCGTAGTCACAGACTATGCTGCTGATGGGAGCACAGCAGGGAATTACCCAAATTACTCCTGGATTCTGAGAGTCAAACTATGTGGAAAACTAAGGTAAGGAGAGTTATATTCTTTACGACTCTAAATGGGTGATTTGATCAAACCGAAGATCTCGGAGAAAACCCACGCAGGTCACGGGGAGAACGTACAAACTCCGTACAGACAGCACCCGTAGTCAGGATCGAACCTGAGTCTCCGGCGCTGCATTCGCTGTAAGGCAGCAACTCTACCGCTGCCCCACCGTGCCGCCCTGCGGATTACCCAAAGTCACGGATAGGTAACATTGCATTGTTTAAAATACCTGGCCGAGGCAAGTCACAAACTCCACTGCACCATAATCTGGAAATTAAAGTGCTGGTCTCTCCATTTCCCTTCCCCCTGACTCTCAGTTTGAAGAAGGGTCTTGACCCGCTGAGTTACTCCAGCATTTTTGTGTCTGTCTTTGGTTTAAACCAGCTTCTGTAGTTCCTTCCTACACTGCTGGTCTTTTACCTTTTGTTTCACAATTCCAGCCAAGTTAGCTGGAAGACGTTGCAGTTTCACTTGCTGAAGTGTGAGCTGAGCAGGATTAATTTGCCTGCTCCTGTTCTCTTCTGTAACAAATGCAAAAATCAAAGATAACCAGCGATTAATTTTGTTCCTATTTCTCTCTAGGACTTTATGCGTTTGAACCAATACCAGCTGAAGACTGAAATTGGAAAGGTAAATAGCAGCTGGTGTTTAAATGTTGCAACTCCATTCTAAGTAACTGTATGAGTTGGGAAGCCATGCCCTTCCCTATTGTTAGAGGTGCCTCTCTATCTTTTCCCACTGATGTTTTCAGGGACTGAATGGATTCTTATAGTCATAGAGTCATAAACAAGGAAACAGGTCCTTCAGCCCAAATCATCCATGCCCACCCATCCAAGCTACTCCCATTTGTCCATGCCTGGCCCATATCCCTCTAAACCTTTCTTATCCATGTACCTATCCAAATGTATTTTAAACGTTGCTATTGAAACCGCCACAACTATTTCCTCTGGAGGCTCGTTCCATGCACCCAAATTGCATTTTCCCCGAACATCATATCTGCATTTGCCTTTCATTCACAACATTCTTATGTTCTGGGTGCTGATGCTTTGCTGAGGTTGCCCGCCAGTGGACTCCCGGCAACGGGGTCAGAGGTCGGATGCCTGTAACTCATTTGTCTTCAGAGCTGAATCTTGAGTAGCTGCAGGAAGGGAGGAGAGGCATCTTCGCATTGAGCAGGGGAGAGCTTTCACCTTGGAAAGAGCTTTCCCCAGATCACCTATCAACCCCAATATAACAGGCCACAAAATGTTTCAAGCCGTTCTTGGTTTAGGCTTCAAACCAAGGTAGGCCAGCCAAGCCACTGGCAATTGGTGGGCTAAGTTGTTTGTGGATCATTCTTCCCCACACCTTGTCTGTCACTTGCCTAACAATCAGCAGAGTCCCAATGGACTGAATCCTTGCCCAAGCCACACCACCTTTAAAAGCACTGCTCAGGGCACCACCAGGAGCTTGGGGAATGGCCAAGCCTCGGCCTACTTCAGTCGCGGCCTAGGCCCGTGCTCTCCACTACCCTGGATTTCAACGGATTGTGGTCTGGCATTGAACCCTGAATCTGTTCCATAGTAAGGCTGCGGTTTACAGGTTTCTATGTGTCTTTCCTCTAACGCTTGAGGAAATTATTTCACTAAGTGACTAATCTGAGCTTTGCTTTGTTGACAGGGATCCTATGGTGTGGTGAAGTTGGCGTACAATGAAAATGACGACAAGCATTACGTGAGTAAGCTGGAGATTAATTTCTTGTACTGGAGGTGGGGGCTGCTTTTTGGTGAGAGCCGTGTTTTCCTGTGGGCAGAGTTGGGTTAATACACCCTGCCCTTCCTTTGGTTTCACCTCAAAATGGACACCATTTCCAACAAAGTTGTGATGAACGAGTTGGAATATTATAACTGAGGGTGACAGTTACAAGCTATCTGATAGTTCCATTCCGAATGAGTTGTTTCGTTCGTGTTTATCGTATTTAGAACAACAAAGGTTAATTCTCTAAACCAAGTAAACTCGTTGGGAAAGTATTTGAGCTGACGTGGTGCTTCTTCTGTGGTAATGATTTGAATACTGAAGTATTTGAAATCCCCAAGCATCTCATAATAAACTGTTTAAACATATCCTTATGTTGAAACCTTTGATCATGTCGCCATGCCCTGTAGTTAAAAGAATTCACTGGAGTAAAAGATTCCAAAAAATTATGATTCAGTGTTACAAAAATGGTCAGCAGACCAGCATATAAATGTCTGGATCTGCTGCTTCGTCGAGGTTGCTTAATCTCGCTTGTATCTTTTATGCTTTAATATTTTTTTTAAATTTTGGAATGAAACCAATTTTAGCTTGAATGTGGGACAGTTTCCTCCCAGCCGTTATCAGGCAACTGAACCATCCTACCACAACTAGAGAGCAGTCCTGAACTACTATTTACCTCAATGGAGACCCTTGCACTATCTTTGATCGGACTTTATTGGCTTTATCTTGCACTAAACGTTATTCACGTTACTCTTTTTATCATGAATGTGTGCACTGGATGGCTTGATTGTAATCATCTATTGTATTCTCGCTGACTGGTTATCATGCAATAAAAGCTTTTCACTTTCCCTCGGTACAGGTGACAATAAACTAAACTAAACTAAAATAAACTAGAATGTAATGGTGAGGTGGCTGGGGAACAGGATGTTCCATAATCGTATCCCTCTGATCTTTCAAAAATGTATCGACCTGCTCTTTAATTACCCCCAATGACCCAGTCTCCATAACCTTCCATGACAGAGAATGTTAGAGACTTGCCACCCTCTGAAGAAGCAGCTATAGTTGACGGCCGTTGGGGGGGGCAGGTCTGTTTGTAGAAACATTGTTCTCTGTGTTGACAAGTATTGGTACTGGGAGATGTTTCAGGCGACAATAGATGGTGAGGTTAGAGTGAACGGCTGTGGCCAAATATGAGATGCCCGCATCCTGTTTTGGGGATGGAGGTTGGGTCAGCCCCAAACAGGTTCTAGCCTGGAGGTGCATGGGTTGGGGCCAGGACTTTATACTGGGGACTCCTACAAGCCACCCATTAACAGCCCCTCCAAGCTGAAGACCATTGTGTCCATAGAAGGGCAAGCAGCTTCCTATTGGCGGGAACCTGTGTTTGGATTCCCTCGGGTTAAAGGTTGATTATAGAGGGCTGCAGCTCCCACAATTCACAGGGGCAGAGAAATACCACTCTCTGTGACACTGGCCTCACTGAACTCTGGAGGGAACCTCCGCTTACTAAACACTTCAAGGGAAACTTTTTTTCACCCCTGTGCCTAGTTATCCTTTTATTTTCGATGGAATGGTTAGCTTGATGGAAAGTTAAATCACTCATCCTCAACCAAGTTATTTTGTTGAATTAAATGGAGACATACATAATGCCAAACCTACCATCATGGGAATGGCCGTCACTGGGTGATGTCGTGACTGCATTGGGGAAATGGATGATCACCTGATGATGGTGGCAATTCTGGAGTGGGGGAGTAAGCAGGGTTCCCAAGTAGAGGGATTGGGCCCATTTGGTAATTTCAGGTCCTTTTACTCCACACCCGCCACCACCTACCTCACCTGACCGCACTACCCTTTCTGATCCACGTGTTTATCAACTTTAGTTCAGGCAATTGATACAATTTGCCTTGGCTGCCAGACCCATAGGAAAATGGGTGACCCTTAGCTGTCCAGGAAACCGGTGGGAAAGCCATATGTCTGAGGACATTTGGGGATGGGCATTAGATGCTGATCAGCAATGCCCACATCCTCTGAAGGACCAGGTTCAATGGTGTCTACCTGTGACCACGTGAGCTAGGAGCAGGCCGATTCCTGCACTCGGTCCCACAAGCTTGATCCCCCCATTCAATTTGATTGTAACTTCGTCCACACTCTCCTCCACACAAGGGAATCTTCCACCCTTTGCTTGTCAAGTATCTACCTACTCTGCCTTAAAAATATTCACAAAACTCTGCTTCCACTGCCTTTGGAGGAAGAGAATTTCAAACTCATGAGCCACATTTTTAAACTGTGAGCCCTAATTCTAGATTCTCCCATGACAGGGAACCTCTTTTTCTCAACCACCCTGCCAAGACCCCCAGGATCTTGTGTTTCAATCAAGTCCTCTCTCACTTTTCAAAGCACCACCAGATGCACTATGAACCCAATCAACCTCTTATTAGATAACTCACCAACTACACAAATGACACTGGCAAGCCTCCTATGAAGTGCTTCAATGTACTAACACATTTCCTTAAACAAGGAGGGGCACATCATACAGTTCTTGAATTGTACAGCCTTCAGCCCATGATGTTCATACCATGCTTTTTACCCATCCGCACTAATCCCGTTTGCCCTAATTAGGATCATACCCTTCTTCGCCAAGCCTATTTAAGTGCCTGTCTAAATGCCATAGTGATCATACCTCACCATCTCCTCTTGCATCGTACTCCGGATATCAACCACCCTCAGTGTAAATAATCGTACCTATTTGATCCTCTTTAAAGCTCCTACCACTTTTCTTAAAACCATACCTTTTTGGTTTTGATACCCCTTCTGTGGTAAAAAAGATTTTGACCAACTACCTCTGTTGTGATATTGCAAGGACTATTTTATTATATCACAAGGACTATTTTGTTTGCCTGCGTAGCAACATGTATATATGAGAATGACGTAATTTTGGCGGGCACTCTGGTTCCAGGTGGCCGTGAAAGAAACTGAGCCTGGATTTATGCTCGGCTTTCAAACCCCTAAGTACGTGTTCTTGTGGCCATTCCAGTCATAACAACGGTATAACGGATACCGGACCACGAAGTACAACAACCTCATCCTTAAGTTGCCCGTTATATCTTATATGATTCTATCAGCTCATCCTCTGCCAGTCTATCCAGTCTATCCCGATAGCTAAAGTCCTCCAGTACAGTCAGCATCCTGGTGAATCTGCTCTGCACTCTCTGCAGTGCAACCATACCCTTCCAGTCGCATGATGGCCTGAACTGCACGCAATACTCCAAGTGCAGTCAAATCACTGCTTTATAAAGTTACAAAATAATGTCCTAACTTTTATAATTCAATGCCTCGAACTATGACGCCAAGCATGCCATGTGCATTCTTCACCACACTATCTGCCCATGTTGCTACTTTCAGAGAACAATGGGCTTGGATCCCTCGGTCTCTCTGTTCATTAACATTTCTTCGGGCCCTACATTTACTCTATATGTCTTACCCCGATTTGATTTCCCAAACGTTTTCACCTTGCACTTGTTGGCCTTAACTTCCTCTGCCGATGGTCCGCCCAACTTTCCGGCTGGTCTAATCCTGCTGTAGACAGCCTTCCTTGCCAACCACAACACCACCAATGTTTGTTATATCTTCAAACTCACTAATCATTTCCTCCCTCTGTATTATCCAGTCTTTCACCTAGAACTCCAGACTTGATCAGCTACCTGGATAGGGTAGATTTAGAATGATACGGGCCAAATGCAGGCAGGTGGGACTAGTGTATCATATCATATATATACAGCCGGAAACAGGCCTTTTCAGCCCTCCAAGTCCGTGCCGCCCAGCGATCCCCGTACATTAACACTATCCTACACCCACTAGGGACAATTTTTTTAAAACATTTACCCAGCCAATTAACCTACATACCTGTACGTCTTTGGAGTGTGGGAGGAAACCGAAGATCTCGGAGAAAACCCACGCAGGTCACGGGGAGAACGTACAAACTCCTTACAGTGCAGCACCCGTAGTCAGGATCGAACCTGAGTCTCCAGCGCTGCATTCGCTGTAAAGCAGCAACTCTACCGCTGCGCTACCGTGCCGCCCTGTAGATCGGGCATGTTGGTCGGCGTGGGCAAGTTGGGCTGAAGGGCCTGATTCCATGCTGTATGACTCTATGTGGTTTCACCAATTCTCTACATAATTGAAGGAAAAGGAAAGAAAATTAATTCAATCTTATTTTTAGAAATCTCAGCTTTTCCTCTACTGTACGTCCTTTTCCGTTCTCCTCCTTGGCAGGGTGCTGAAGCTGTGGCCTTCAGAGAGAGGGTTCAGGATCATGTGACTTCTCCCTGCACCCTGGCTCAGGGGCATGGTGGCAAGGTGCAGGCAAGCGCTCAGAGTCTCCGGTGCTTTTTTTGACCAGGATATATTTGAATCTTTGAATACTGCCCCCAGCAATTCTGCACTGATCTTTACTGCAGTAAAGTGTGTGGTAAATCTGCTTAAATTTGATTACTTGATTTTATCTCTTTTCTAGTGTTCAACAATGACATGGTGTTTTGTGTAAAAGCCCATGATGGTGACAGGACTATTCTTTCTCCCCAGGCCATGAAGGTACTTTCCAAAAAGAGGCTGATGAAACAGCAAGGATTTCCGCGTGAGTTGGCTTCCAGTTTTCCTGTTTAAACTCTGATACAATTTGTCCAATTCCAGGCTTTTACCCTTTACTGGTACTGGTGTGGGTGGATGTCCACTTCTGCCCCTCTTATGGCCTACATCCCCCCCCCTTATGGCCTACATCCCCCCCCCCCCTCTCCCCACCCCTTATGGTCTATATTTCCCTCCCCCCCCCCCTTATGGCCTACATCTCCCCCCCCCTCCCCCCCCTTATGGCCTACATCTCCACCCTCACCCCTTATGGCCGACATCTCTGCACCCTACGATCCACATCTCCCCCACACATGCCACCCTGTGCTGTACCTACATGTTAATTATCTGTGTGTTCAATCTTGCTAGCTCTGTCAGAATTTTATGCATTTCTAACACAATAACTCTTCTGAAAAATTATGTGGTCGATGGCTCATCAACTTCTGATTCTATAACCTCTAAGCATCTTGTCTTCACATTTCTTCATTACGGATCATAAGATCATAAGTGACAGGAGTAGAATTTGGCCATTCGGCCCATCAAGTCTACTCAATTCAATCATGGCTGATCTATCTCTCCTTCCTAACCCCATAACCTCTGACAGCTGTACTAATTAAGAATCTATTTATCTCTGCCTTAAATATATCCACTGACTTTGCCTCCACAGCCTTCTGTGGCAAAGAATTCCACAGATTCACCACCCTCTGATTGAAGAAATTTAATAGACAATAGGCAAATTCCTTCTCATCTTCCTAAAAGAATGTCCTTTGATTCTGTGGCTATGGCCCCTAGTCCTAGACTCTCCCACTAGTATAAACATCCTCTCCACATCCACTCTATCCAAGCCTTTCACTATTCTGTATGTTTCAATGAAGTCCCCCCCTCATTCTTCTAAACTCCAGCGAGTACAGGCCCAGTGCCGACAAACGCTCATCATATGTTAATGATGATCCGGGCGCTTTGTCGAGAGCAGATGTCAGTCCAACTGGTTTATTGTTGCCCAGCTTTTTTTTCTCCCTTCTTAGATAATTATGTTATATTTACCACATTTGAGTGTGCCTGGACTGTTCCAGATTCCAGGGAGTTTTGGAAGATGGTTTGTCTGCAGCATTTTGTTCGAGAACTCAGACTTATAGATTATGTTTGATCCAGTGGAATTGTTGGGTTTTAGACCTGTCAATTTTTAAAATTAAATTTTAGGTTTTTAAAAAAAAAATCAGCTTCTTTGGTTAAGTTACCGACTTTAAGTTCCCCCTCCCCGATCTCAGCAGAAATTCAGTTTCCTGCTGTTTCAGGCACAGTGATTGTTATCTTGTCCAGTGAGGACAAACATCTCCATTATAAACATCACCAGTCTCTGCCAAAGGACAGGCGTAGGCATCTGCCACTATCTTCCTTTCAACATGGTCGCAGATTGGTGAGACACACAGATATCTGCTTGAGGTTCCAAAGAGTATGATGCTGCACCCTTTGTTACAATTAAAGACAATGCAGGTACAGGGCGGGTTGTGTCATCTCCATTGCGAGAAAGAGAATCAGATTGGTGAAGAGTGACTCCAGCCATTGGAGTGTTGTCCCTGGAGCCCATTCATTGACTTCAGCTTAACCAGGACTTCCTGATGCCCCATTTGGCCAAGTGCTGCTTTGATGTCAAGGACTCGTATCGCCTTTGGTATTTAGTTCTTCGGTCCATATTTTGATCAGACTGTGATACGGTCTGGAGCTTGGTGGTCCTTGTAAAGTCCAAAATGAGCATCGGTGAGCAGCATTCTGCGACTTCAGACCTCGGGAGCAGACAGAGATCAACCCTGTACCCTGAATGACATGGCTACCAGTACAACAGACTTGCCTTTTTTCAGTGACCCACTTGATTAGCTGGGGAGAATGTTCCTAGTCGTTATAACTTGATGCAGCTTTAAGTCAAAGCCTTCAGGAACCGCACAAGGACAGGCAATGTGGGTACTGTTGTGTCGAACATGATGCCAAGACCATCTCTTACCTAGCTGCACATCATCCATATTCTTAAATTCCCTGCATAACCGTAGGCCTCTCCAAAAGCCTCTTAAATGGCACGATCGTATCTACCTCCACTACTAACCCTGGCAGTACGTTACAGGCACTCACTGTTTTCTCTGTGATTGGGTGGCTCAACATGTACGCTGCATGTAGCTGATAGGTTCGCCCTTTCCAGCACCTTGTTTCCATCTCACCCAAGTTGTGCACTCCTCTCCCTCTGTTCAACTCTCCCGTTGTCTCTGTCTTTCTCTCATCTCTCTTTCTCTACCTCTTCTTTCTCTATCCCTCTCTTTCTTTCTCCTCCTTGTTCTCCTGCCTTTCTGTTCATTTATTTTTCTTTCCTTCTCCCTCTTTCCTCCCCTCTGTCATTATCTCTCTGTCTGTGTCTCACTGTCTCACTGTCTCTCTGCCTCTCTGCCTCTCTGCCTCTCTGTCTGTTTCTGACTCTCCCCCTCTCTGTCTCTCTGTCTCTCTGTGTCTCTCTGTTTCTCTGTCTCTCTGTCCCTCTGTCTCTCTGTCCCTCTGTCTCTCTGTCCCTCTGTCCCTTTGTCCCTCTGTCCCTCTATCCCTCTGTCTCTGTCTCTCTGTCCCTCTGTCTCTCTCTGTCTCTGCCTGTTTCTGACTCTCTCTGTCTCTCTGTCTCTCTCTCTCTGTCTCTCTGTCTCTCTGTCTCTCTGTCTCTCTGTCTCTCTGTCTCTCTGTCTCTCTGTGTCTCTGTCTCTCTGTCTCTTTTTCTGTGTCTTTCCCTTTTCTCAGTAATGACACTGGTGCAATAACAGTTTCTCAGGTCTTTTCTTGCTCAGGCATCATTGCTGGCCTCTGTCATATCCACTTTAGAAACTCTGAACGAAACATAAGAAACACTTCCAGCTCCCCTGGATTGGGTGAATCCACACTTGTGGCTCGACTTGTTTTGCTCGTGTTGTGGAGCAGGTTGCCGTGTACAGTTCAATGCGCATTGTTCAAAGTTTAATCTTCACACAGCTGCCAAACTTAGAGCTGCAAAGATGAGTGTTAGGGATCACATTGCAGTCTCCAACATTATCGTGTTAATAAACAAATCAGCGAGCTAGAAATTTGGACCAGTTCCTGTTGGCAGCGATCAACTAATCAACATTACCACCTGTTACAGTAACGATCATGTCAAAAATCTTGACAGTTTAATTGCATTGTCTCCAAATATTAGTTCCTTGAGAGAAACAAGGAACTGCAGGTGCTGGTTTACAAATCAACAAATTCCTCGCCACCATTCCATGGAGTCTGAACACCACACACTGGTTCAAAGGGAAGTGAGTGAATGGATTGGTGAAAATGTACCAACATTTGTAAACTCTTGCTCCTTGCCTGTTGACCAGTACGTCCGGCAGTGGGGGGCAACTCAAAAGCCACGAAACAGGGGCATGTCTGGTCACTCTGAGAGGAAGACGGCCAAAAGGACAGAGAGTGTCCGTGGAGAATGGTACGGTCACTGGAGCTGTGCTGAAATTCCTTAGTCTTCTGATGGTGTGGTGGATTTCCTGGCCATAACGTCATTGTGGTTATTGGTGATATTTATGCCTAGGAGCTTGAAGCTCTCCATTATCTCCACTTCATGGTGTTGCAGACTGGGTCGTGTACACCACCCTGCTTCCTGAAGTCGATGATTAGCTGCTTCACTTTGCTGACGTTGAGGGAGTGGTTCTTCTCTTAACGCCGTGCTACCGAGCTCTAAAGCTTCTTCCACTACCCTGCCTCGACATTGTTCGAGGTCCGGCCCACTACGGCGGTGTCATCCGCAAACCTGTAAGTGGAGACAGAGCATAATTTGTCCGTACAGTCATGAGTGTTTAGGGAGTTTAGAAATGGTCTGCGATCACAGCCTTGTGGGGCACCAGTGCTGAGAATTATTGTGGAGAGTGTTTTGTCATTTATTCTTACTGACTGAAGTCCATCGGTCTGGACATTGACAATCCGGTTGCAGATGGTTTATGCGCCCTAGGTCCAGGAGTCAGTGCCCATTTGAGAAGTATGACTAACACCCCAACCTATCAGGCACTCAATGAAGCATGTTCTTTGGCCTGCACTAGGAGTGCAGTTTAGGACAACAAAATCCAATGAGTCCTCAAGATTGTTTGCATCCCATTGCACAACCACGAAACACCAGCCCCTACACGAACTATGCCTGAGCTTCCCTGTTGCAAAATTCTGGGTGAGGTTGCGTCCTCTATTCAAAACGATGCATCACTCTTTGCTCTGGATTCCAGGTCGCCCCCCTCCTCGGGGATCAAAGCCCCCGTCTGGAGAGCAGCCCAAGGCTCCAGCGCCCCTGGAGCGGGTCTACCAGGAGATAGCCATACTGAAGAAGCTTGACCATCCCAACATCGTGAAACTAATGGAGGTGAGTTGCTTAGATGTTGACCCACTGACAATGTTTTCATTGCATGCTGAACGTAGGCCTTGGCTGAACCAGCTTCATTGGTACGACGATGGCCATCGATCGCTCATTGTGCCAATCAGTTTCTGAAGCAATTTCTACACATCTGGCAAATGCATCAACTGGGGAAATGGTGATCAGGCAATCCAGGCCTGTCTTCCATGCCCTCTCCCTCCCACTAGAGGAACGTCACTATATTTAAGAGGGAGTTAGATGTGGCCCTTTTTGCTAAAGGGATCAGGGGGTATGGAGAGAAGGCAGGTACAGGCTACTGAGCTGGATGATCAGCCATGATCATATTGAATGGCGGTGCAGGCTCGAAGGGCCGAATGGCCTACTCCTGCACCTATTTTCTATGTTTCTATGTTTCTATGAATCTCCTTACGGTTGAATTCTCACCAAGCACGCCCACCCTCCCTTCAGTTGCCGTTCCCTTTTAATAGTTTCCCCGGCTGTTGTAGGGAAAAGGATAGTGAGGGCTAATACCTAGTATATAGGGATGTGGATTGTGCTAATTGTTGACAGCGAACTGCAGACAAAGCCTACAAGTAGACACATGGAATGCAGCAGTGATGACACCCAAGTTTCAGGAACTTCATAGGTCACATGATAGCGTGCACCCATTGTTGTAACAGAAAATTGCCAATGAAGTTGGACTTGTGGATAATCATTTAAATCTGTAATTAAGACCTAGTTTGTTACCTAATTAAGTCTTTCTACAACCTCCATTCTGCAATCAAGGCCTGGTTTCACGGTTAATCAGGTTTCTGTGTAACCTTGTCAGCTGAGAAGGTAAAAGGTGTACCAATGTCACGCTCAGGAGATCAGCTTTGACTGGTCTCCTAGTACGTACCAGTTTTAATAAATCGCTCATTACTTCGAACAACGACTCTGCGTGGCCTTTCAATATGCTCCTACACTAACACTGCTTGATGTCTGGTCATGTTATTTGATCCACCACAGCTTTGTCACTGCCAGGTGGGGATGTGAGACATGTTCGCCAGCAGGTGGACCCCAGTCCCTGGACCCCCCTCTAGTAGCTCAGCCTGCACAAGGCATTACTCCCCTCCCATCCCTCACACTGACCCTGAATATTCCACCACATCAGCTATTCTGTTTGGGAAAATCTTTATGTTAACAAGAGGGTGCATAAAATCTGGTGTCCAACATTGTAGTCACAACCACACGTTTTAATTTGGATGGATGGATTTTGAGATAATTTAGTATCACCCGAAATGCTGGACATAGAAAGCTTTCAGACAAGTGCTAGAATGTGGGTTTACTAAGGATATGGATCTGTGGGCTGGCATGGACATGATGGGCTGAATGGCCTTTTGCCCATGTTGTATGACCCCATGACTCTACTTCTGAGTAGAACTTAGAACAATATAGCACAGTAACAGGCCCTTCGGCCCACAATGTTTATAGTGAACACGATGCAGAGTTAAATTAATCTCATGTAATTTATATCCCTCCACTCTCTTCATATCCATATGCATATCTAAAGGCCTATTTAAAGGCAGGAGTACAGAATATAGTATTACCATTACAGAGAAAGTGCATTTGAAAAAAAGTGCAGGGTCTGCAACGACGTAGATTGGAAGATCGATAATTCATTCTTCGTGTATGAAAGGTCTGTTCAGGAGTGTGTTAACAGCGGGGAAGATGCTGTACATATATCACAACAGTCAAAACTCCCTCGCTGGTTCTCCAGTACATTGGGACCTCCGGAACGTGTATATATTCAGGATTTTCTGCCCTTTTAATTCCATTTTGTTTGAATTCTCTCTCTTGTTTTCAGGTTCTGGATGACCCCACTGAAGATAATCTTCACATGGGTATGTTTTGGCTGTTGCAGTATGGAGGGAAATGCCTTTGTGGTATTGCAGCAATACTGTAGCAGATAGTGTTTTCACTGTGTTGGACAAGAATATCCTTTGCTTCCTTTGCCTTGCCCTCCTGTAAGATTTTTTTCCAGCTGTGCTGTTTCCTCTCAATCAACCGATATTTCTTCTCCATCTCTGCTGACGTTAGCTCTCCGACTTTGGTTTCAGGACTGAGGTGGGTGGGAAGGGAGGTCAGTCCGTGGCCGCTCCGAGCTGCAAGCTCACCTCCACAGCCTCCAGCAGTGGGAGAGGAGCAGGGGCAAATGGCTGGACTTCCCCCTCTCGGGACTGAAGTGCTCTCAGTCCCAGCTTCCTGCCGGCGGGAGACATACCTGTGGTCCCACAGGGCAACAACCTCTCAGAGAGCCAGTCCCTGTCTGTTCACCCTCCTGTGCCGTCCACAGTGTCGGTCACTCTCTCGTGACATGGGTTAGTCCACAGAAAACCAGGCTACATCTCCAACACAACATGAAGGCAGTGCTACACTGTCTGAGGTGCCGTATTTCCACTCTGCTCTCTGCTCCCTGAGGTGCATGGATTCATCCTTGTGTAGGAAAATAACTGCAGATGCTGGTACAAATTGAAGGTATCACAAAATGCTGGAGTAACTCAGCAGGTCAGGCAGCATCTCTGGAGGGAAGGAATGTGGAGAAGGAGAGAGAGAATATTCCTACTCTCCAGAGATGCTGCCTGACCTGCTGAGTTACTCCAGCATTTTATGGATTCATCCTTTATCACTCAATAGGAGGAAAAACATGGGAGTTCCCACTTGGTGTCTCTGTCTATGATTTTATTTACCTTTCGGCATTGCTGGCAAAACCCTGTGCCGTTTTGAGACTTTCCCTCCTGCCTCCACTGTTGTTGTGTGGTGGGCCTTTGTTTCCCATTCTAGTGCATGGCCTTAGTGATCCTTAGTTTTGTGCGGGCTTGTGATGTGGGGAAAACTCTTAAAAGATGGGCAGGGATGTCCGGTGTGGAGAGCAGTCAGCAGAGCTGGCCTGCAAGGTCCCTGAGTGTGACGGGGCCTGGCTCAGACACCGAGAGCTGGTCAGAGCGAGTTATCAGAAGAGGTTGCAGGTGTCAGTGAGGACTACCTTGTGTAGAGAGGACTGTACATCATTGTCATTACCAGAGGTGTTGATCAGAGGGTGGCTCCCAGGGAAGCCTGGGCACATCGTGAGTTGGGTACCACCTCTTCTGTCAACATCTTACTCACTTCTCATCTGATTAGCACAGAGTTTTCTGATCAGCACAGTTTTCAGCTTGAGAATTTCTCCTGGCATTTCTGATCACTGAGCCTTGAGGGAATAGCAGCAGCAATTATGTGGGCGGAGGGATGTTTACTGAGATCCCAGTTTAGATCAGTCTCCCTGTTTTTTGCAGCTCTGTTTACGACTGCAAGAGATGTACCTGGCCCTTCAATGCAAAAAGCATTTTAGCGACTAGTGTTAACTTTCCCCAGAAACGTGCATCAAAGTGTTTAAGGCCATGCTCACACAACTTCTACAATGGCTATTTCCTCAGTGTAACGCAAATAAACTTCGGCATCAAAGCTTCCACGATACGCTTGAAGTTACAGGTTGGCTCCCGGCCATGTAGAGCAAAAGCAAGAGAGTAAAAATGTTTCGACAAATTGTGCACCAAGTTATTTTAAAGTGGAATAGATTCAAGTATTTGGAACTATATTTGTAGCCTTATTAACCCAGAATATATTGCCATATTTCTGTTTGATTTTTTTTTTTAACATTCGTGTTCATTTTCTGTCCTTTTCTTGTGCTTGCAGTATTCGAGCTGATGAGCAAAGGGTAAGTTCTGTAGTGAATCATTAGTAAACGCGGCCCTTTTATAACGCTTGATTCTGCTGAGCTTCTAACTCCCCTCTTTCATACATCTTTTCTCTCCCACAATTTCAGCCCTGTGATGGAGGTGCCAGCGGACAACCCATTCTCGGAGAAACAGGCACATTTCTACTTCAGAGATATCATCTTGGGCATTGAATATTGTGAGTGTTAAACACCATGTTGCCATAGCAACTGCCTTCCACATAGTGATCACATTTTTGATATTAATCTCCCTTGCAGTACCTTTTGTTTTGTTACCCTGATGGTCATCTTGGAAAAAAATTGTATCCTGCTTAAAAGTATTAAAGGAATATTTCCAAGAATAATTTTAGATAAATATCAGGAAAGATTTCTCAAAATAGCAATAGCAATAGCAAAAAAATGTGTGGCGGTCACTTGGAAAGATCACAATGAAATAAGAATTGCAAGATGGTATGCAGAAATGCGTAGTTGTATCCCATTAGAAAAAGCTACTTATAGTCTGAGAAATAAATATGATTTCTTTTTGAAACTTTGGAACCCATTCACTTTAAAACTAGGATTAAGAATTGGAAATATTTAATTTCAGGATTGTTTTGATACCCCTAAAAAGAATTTAATAAGAAATTAGCCGGAAGTGTTTCCTTCTTGTCTCCAGGTTTCCTTCTTTCTTCTTTTTTTCCTTTTTTAATTTATTTTTTATTTTTTATCTTTCTTCTTCTCCTTTTTCCTCTTTTTTCTAACCGGGGGGTGGGGGGGAGGGGGGTTGCGGGTGGGGAGATAATACAGAACAATACAAGTATAATCGAATTTAAAATGTATAATCGAATTTATAATGTAGGTACCATCGCGTACTATGAGTTCATACATGTATTTGTTTTGTTAAAATTTAAATAAAATTAATTTAAAAAAGTATTAAAAGTAACTTTTAGCTCCATTTTCAAGAAACAACTTTAAACCATTTGACTAGTTTGAACTATTTTCCAAAATGCAAAACAAGGGGGGAAAAAAATCTCGATGAGAAGTGTTTCATAATAGTGTTTTAAATGATCATTTTGTGATCGTTTCCATTTGGAGTAAAACTAATCGTGAAATGATCGTGTTGGAAGTTATGCTTGTGACTCCAGTGAGATTTCTGTAACAGGACTTCAGGAGATGATCTCATTCCTCACGCAATGCCCTGTCCGTACGTAGCTCGACTTAAAAACAGTTTCTTTCCCTGGGCCATAAGAACTGTGAATGGAAATACTTGACTTGATGTGACTCTCATTTTCGTTGCACTTTAAAAAAAAAACAAACAGTATCTTAGGTGCAAAACTCATTTATTATTTATTAGTTTTTATTGTTTTTTATTGATATTGGTACTTGTTGTGTTGGTTCCTATGTTTGCGATTGTTTTTGAAAGATTTGCACTGTCGCACTGTTTCAGATGTAGCACTTCTAAATTTCGTTGTACTGTTCGTACAATGACATTAAAGGCATATTATTATTATTATTATTATTATTATTATTATTATTACCCCCGTAAATGTACCAGCCCTCCAACCCAATATGCAGAGCAAAGGGGAAGAGTGCAGAATATAGTTCTCAGCATTGTAGCGCACCATTTCCAGAGACAGAATCCAATATCTGCAATGGGATAGAGGTGAGTGCCATAGGATATGGAAGGATCATTTAGAAGCCTAATAACAAAAGGGAAGAAATTACAGATTGGGGATCATTTTTATACTCATTCGGAAGAGGCTGGGTGCTGAATCTTTTGCTTTATGGTCATTAGGATCGGAGTCTTTAACCAACACCCCGACCCCTCCATCTTCCTTCACTTTGATCTGTATCCCATTCCCTCCCCCCTCAATCTCTATCCCACTCCCACCCCCTCAATCTGAATCCTCTTCTCCTCAAACTGAGTCTCACACCTCTACCTCTCATTCTGGGATCTTATCGAAACGTATAAGATTATTAAGGGGTTGGACACGTTAGAGGCAGGAAACATGTTCCCAATGTTGGGGGAAGTCCAGAACAAGGGGGCACAGTTTAAGAATAAGGGGTAGGCCATTTAGAACGGAGATGAGGAAAAACTTTTTCAGTCAGAGAGTTGTGAATCTGTGGAATTCTCTGCCTCAGAAGGCAGTGGAGGCCAATTCTCTGAATGCATTCAAGAGAGAGCTAGATAGAGCACTTTAGGATAGCGGAGTCAGGGGGTATGGAGAGAAGGCAGGAACGGGGTACTGATTGAGTATGATCAGCCATGATCACATTGAATGGCGGTGCTGGCTCGAAGGGCCGAATGGTCTACTCCTATTGTCTATTGTCTATTGTCTATTGCCTATTCAACATTCCACTCCCACTTTCCCCTGATCTCTCACTCCCCCATTCTCTGAACTCCAATCTGTAGGAATTCCCTGTAGGAATATCGGAGAGAAACCTCATTGCCATCTCTATGTCATGAGGTTGAAGTTAGCCTAATCACCTGGAATTGTTGAGGGTCATGGAGTTAAACAGCTCCGATTCAGTTTCGTGGGCCCCAGGTTGCTCTGACCATCAAGTCAAGTCAAGTCATGTTTATTTGTCACACACACATACACGATGTGCAGTGAAATGAAAGTGGCAATGCCTGCGGATTGTGCACAGAAAAGAATTACAGTTACAGCATATAAATAAAGTTAATAAGTTACTATAGTGTAGACAAAAATTTAGTCTCTGGAGTTATAAAAGTTGACAGTCCTGATGGCCTGTGGGAAGAAACTCTGTCTCATCCTCTCCGTTTTCACAGCGTGACAGCGGAGGCGTTTGCCTGATCGTAGCATCTGGAACAGTCCGTTACTGGGGTGGCAGGGGTCCCTCATGATCTTGCTTGCTCTGGATCTGCACCTCCTGATGTATAGGTCCTGCAGGGGGACGAGTGTAGTTCCTATGGTGCGTTCTGCCATGCGTGTGAATAAAGTAAACCCGTTTTATTCTCCCCACAATCCCCATTAATTCTCCCCACCACATATTCCACCAACTACCAATGAACCGGCCGACCATCTGACTGTGTGATGTGGGAGGAAATGGGAGAATCTGGATCACAGGGAGAACCTGCAAATTTCACACAATCAGGATCTGGAGGTCAAGATTGGGTCTGCGTCTTTGGAGCTGTGGGGCAGCAACACTACCCGCCGCGCCACTCGTCTGCCCTGTATCACGTGAGGTGCCGATCACGAGCATGGCTGTGGCCTCTCTCCTGTGTCATTGCCCCGTCCACCTCTACCACCGCTGGCCGCACAGTGTGAAGCGGAACCAAAAATGGGCCTCGGTTTATACCTCGTTTATGTGTGTGTGTGTGCTGGCGAGGTGAAGTGATTGAATCTTTCACTTTCCCTAGTACACTACCAGAAGATCATCCACCGAGACATCAAGCCCTCAAACCTGCTGCTGGGGGACGATGGTCACATTAAGATTGCCGACTTCGGAGTGAGCAACCAGTTTGAAGGGAACGATGCCTTGTTGTCCAGCACGGCGGGAACCCCAGCGTTCATGGCGCCGGAGATGCTGTCCGAAGCCCGGAAGAGCTTTCACGGGAAGGTAGGTGGATGAGCCTCCATGTCCCAAAGGATGGAAGCCCCTTGTGCAAGGAAAGCTGGTTGGTGATTTCCACCGCTACACTCATTCACTTCCAATCAGCCTCGTGCTCTGAACGGCAATATTTAAAATTCTGAATAATAAAATAATCCACCCTTTCTTATCTCTGTAACCTCTCTGCGGCCCCTATACCCCTCCTTGTTTCTGTAACCCCCTTCCAGTCGCAATATCCCACCTTATCTTTATAACTTTTTCCGGTCCCTACAACCCCTCCCCACCCCCCCCCCCTCTTTCTATAATCTCCTCTGGGCCTCATCCCCATCCACATCTCTGTCATCCCTCTAGTCCCTAAATCCCTGTCTATCTCTGTAACCATTCTCAGCCCCAACACCTCATCCTATCATTGTAACCTGTCGGTTTTCCTCAGGGAAGGGAGGATGTGACTTCTGAGGCAAGGAGTCAGATGCAGTGGTCGGACTGATAGCGATGTGTGGGTGAAGAAAGACAGGGTATGAGAGGCCTGTCTCCTGCCATGGGGGGGGGGGGGGCAGAGAGATTTGTAGTGGAGAGGTGGGTGGGGGGCACATGGATGGTCTTCAAGGATGCGTTAAATGTGGATAATGTCTGTTGAATTGAGAGACATTGCTCAATCAATCTCTTTATGGGTCAATCCCTCCTTTGGGATAAAGATTGCCTTGCGTTTGGTGTGACATTAGATTTATTTCAAGGGTCAGCAGACAGAATGGATAAATTCCCAATGCAAAGTGTTCAGGCCAAACCCTGGATTGAAGCTGGAGGCTGTGGATTAAAGTTGCCTCCTTCTGACTGGATTGTGGGCAGATACTCCACATTTGCTTATTTTCCCACGTTGGTGTGTTTATGAGTCAGGGTTGGCACGGTGGAGCAGTAGGCAGAGGGTTTGGGATGGGAGGGTGGAAGATGCCGAGAAAAGGGATTGGGTTAATGCCACCCATGAACCAGAACATCAGGTGTGTAACAACTGTGTGAGCACAGCTACTGACGGTAACACCTTGTTCATCTTGACTTGACTGGACCGAAAATATCAATGCACTGTCCAAAAAGGTGCAGGGGGCACTCCTAAGGACCTTCGACAACTCTGTGGTGGCATCAGCCACTTTCTATGGAGTGGTCTGCTGGAGCAGCAGCATCTCAGCAGCGGAGGAGAAGAGACTTGACAAGCTGGTCAGGAAGGCCAGCTCTGTCCTGGGTTGCCCCCTCGACTCAGTACAGGCGGTGGGAGAGAGGAGGATGATGGCAAAGCTAACATCGCTGCTGGACAACGACTCCCACCCCATGCAGGACACCATCACTGCACTGAGCAACTCCTTCAGTGACAGACTCCTTCACCCCAAGTGCGTGAAGGAGAGATATAGGAGGTCCTTCCTTCCCGCTGCTGTGAGACTGCACAACCAGCACTGCTCCCAGCAGACGGGTCAACTGACCAGTCAACAGTAACAGTAAAGAAAAAACACAGTAAATGATGACAATTATTCTTATCATATATCATATCATATATATACAGCCGGAAACAGGCCTTTTCGGCCCTCCAAGTCCGTGCCGCCCAGTGATCCCCGTACATTAACACTATCCTACACCCACTAGGGACAATTTTTACATTTACCCAGCCAATTAACCTACATACCTGTACGTCTTTGGAGTGTGGGAGGAAACCGAAGATCTCGGAGAAAACCCACGCAGGTCACGGGGAGAACGTACAAACTCCTTACAGTGCAGCACCCGTAGTCAGGATCGAACCTGAGTCTCCGGCGCTGCATTCGCTGTAATTCGCTGTAAAGCAGCAACTCTACCGCTGCGCTACCGTGCCGCCCTACCTTTATTTTTATTTATATTGAATGTCTCTTGCTATCCACTTTGCTGCTGTAACACTGCAAATTTCCCCGGTGTGGGACAAATAAAGGAATACTAGACCAAGTGGACCCGTTGGGCCCATTCCTCGTAGACCGTCAAAATAGGCCCTCACCTCTCCTCCACCATTACACTGAGCACCGGCTCACCACAGGGCTGTGTGTTGAGCCCCATCCTTTACTCCCTCTACACTCACGACTGCGCCCCCACCCATCCCACCAACACCATCATCAAGTTCGCGGATGACACGACTGTGGTTGGACTCATCTCAGAAGGAGATGAGACAGCCTATAGGGATGAAATCCAAAGGCTGGCAGCATGGTGTTCAGTGAACAATCTGGTCCTGAACTCCTCCAAAACAAAGGAACTTATAATTGACTTTAGAAAAACCAGTGGAGATTACGACCCACTCTACATCAATGGGGTCTGTGTGGAAAGGGTACCAGCTTTCAGGTTCCTGGGTACGCACATCGCAGAGGATCTTACCTGGTCTACCAACACCATCACCACAGTAAAGAAGGCACAGCAGAGACTCCACTTCCTGAGGATCCTCAGGAAAACCAACTTGCAGGAGAAGCTCATGTTGTCCTTCTATCGCTGCTCCATCGAGAGTGTGCTGGCATACTGTATAACCACATGGTATGCCAGCTGCTCAGAAAAGGACAGGAAGGCCCTTCAGAGGGTCATCACGACGGCCCAGAAGATCATCGGCTGCTCACTGCCCTCCCTGGAGCACCTGTTCAGCCTACGCTGCCTCAGTAGAGCAGGCAAAATAATAAAAGATCCATCCCACCCCGGCCACCGTCTGTTTGTTCATCTGCCCTCTGGTCGACGTTTCAGGTCGATCAAATCCCGAACAAACAGACTTAAGAACAGTTTTTACCCCAGGGCCATACGAGAACTGAACACTACCTTTGCACTAGGCAACACCGTTAAAAAATCTTGTACTTAATATAATTGTATTTAATTGTATTTATGTATTTATTTGTTTTTGCATTTATTGCATATATGTTTGTACGCACCGTCAGGATTGGCTATTTTTTAATTTCGTTGTACTCGTTGCAATGACAATAAATGAATATTATTATTATTATTATTATTATTAGAGGGGGAACAGGGAAGGGGAGAGGGTGTCGTCACTGAGTGAACCCTGGACTCAACGCCTCTCCTGTATTGGTGTAGCACCCTCAACCCCCCCACTCAATCCCCCTTATCCGCCCCTCCTCCCCCACTGATCCACTCCATTCCCCCTACCCCCACCCCCCTGCCCCCACCCCCACTCCCCCAGCCCTGCCTCCACCCCCATTCCCCCCTCCACACCCCTATTCCCTCCTCTTCTGACCCCCACCTCCCTCCCCTCCTCCCACCCCCACTCTCTCTCCTACCCACCCCCACTCTCTCCTTCCCCCCACTGTCCCCTTCCCCCCCACCCCCACTGTTCCCCCCCACCCCCACCCCCACTGCCCCCTCCCCCACCATATCCTCCCCCCTCCCCCACTCTCCGCACCCCACTCTCCCCTCCCCCACCCCCACTTTCCCCGACCCCCTCCCCCTACACCCACTCTCCCCGACCCCCCCCACCCCCACTCTCCCTCTCCTCCCCCCACCCCCACTCCCCCCCTACCTCCACCCACTCGGCCGCCACGCCCACACCCCTCCATGGAGCCGTTGACTGCGAAAGGCACTTACCAATGGGGTGGGGGAAGTCCCCACCCCAATCCCCGGCGAGAGGCGAGGGGAGAGGGGGGAGGTGCGAGGTGCGAGGGGAGAGGCGAGGAGAGGGGCCGAGGGAACGACTGAGCGCGGGCGGGCGTCGGCACTGCCGGCGGCCATCTTGTTTTAGCGAGCGAGGAGCAAATGATGTCGAACGTGGAGCATTGTGACGTCAGGAAATGGGTTAGAAAGTGAATTTTTAAACTTTAATATGTCTGTAGCTTTAAAAATGTAGCTTCAATTTGAATTAGAGTTGTTACATAATATGCCCAGGATAACGGTGAGTAACGTGGCGCAGAAATTGTGGCGATACGGTGTGCCGTTTTGGCTGTGCGAAGCACCAAAATTATGGTGTTCACAAACACACATACACACGGACAGAGAGTTATAGTAATATATATATATATATAGATATAGATATAGATATTATATTATTATTATTATTATTATTATCTTGTGTTTCAGGCTCTGGATGTCTGGGCTATTGGAGTGACCTTGTACTGCCTGGTCTATGGCAAGGTAGGTCAAGAACTCGCAGGGTAAACTGTCCCAGGTTCTGGGATAGTTTCTTCCCAGCTGTTATCAGTCAATAGAACCGTCCTTTCACCAACTAGAGAATGGTCCTAACCTCCCATCTACCCCACTGGAGACCTTCAAACTACCTTTAATCGAGCTTTACTGGATTTTATCCTGCACTAAACATTGTTCTCTTTATTCTATATCTATATACTGTGGACGGCTTGATTGTGATCATGTATAGTCCTTTCGTTGACTGGATAGCACACAACTAAAAGCTTTTCACTGTACCTCGGTACGTATGACAATAATAAACAAAACTAAACTCGGTGGTAACCAGTAATGTTAGGCTGTGAATCACTTACTGCTTTCCACTGTGGTCATGGGGTTTTGTACATGTGAATTCTCTCTGGCTGGCTTGTGCCAGGATTATATCTTAAATCAGAGCAAGAATTACATTTATCACAGGTGACCTCCCATTGAAGATTCTGCTCAGAATGCAAAAACACCAGGCAAACTTCAGTGTAAGAAAATAACTGCAGATGCTGGTACAAATCGAAGGTATTTATTCACAAAATGCTGGAGTAACTCAGCAGGTCAACGTCAGTGGTCACATTGGCTGTGGGAGAGAGGAAGACATCAGCAGACTGGTTAAGTGACAAAATAGTAGCAAAGGGGAAGTGTGAGATACTGCTTTGGGGAGAGCAAAGAAGGAAATGGAAAATAGGGTATGTGTAGAGCATTAAGCAGAGGGAACATTGAGAGAGTATTTCCACTGATTCATCCGCGTAACCAGGACTGGTACATGCAGTGGTTCAGGAGGCAGAAGGGATACTTGCTGTTATTGACTGAAGGTTGGGGAAGTCACACTCTCGTTCGGCCACAGCTAGAAGTCTGCCTACAGGTGAGATCACCACTCGACAGGCAGGATGTGCCAGCGGGAGAGAGGGTGGCGAGGAGGTCTGCAGGGAGGGGGTGCCGAGGAAGGGCGGCACAACGCCAGAGACCCGGGTTTAATTCTGACTACGGTCACTGTATGGACGGAGTTCGCACATTCTACCT